>NW_026731652.1:852500-917500 GCF_028476545.2 Physella acuta
GCCTCAGTGTGGCTCCAGGCCTCAGTGTGGCTCCAGGCCTCACCTCAGTGTGGCTCCAGGCCTCAGTGTGGCTCCAGGCCTCAGTGTGGCTCCAGGCCTCACCTCAGTGTGGCTCCAGGCCTCAGTGTGGCTCCAGGCCTCACCTCAGTGTGGCTCCAGGCCTCAGTGTGGCTCCAGGCCTCAGTGTGGCTCCAGGCCTCACCTCAGTGTGGCTCCAGGCCTCAGTGTGGCTCCAGGCCTCAGTGTGGCTCCAGGCCTCACCTCAGTGTGGCTCCAGGCCTCAGTGTGGCTCTAGGCCTCAGTGTGGCTCCAGGCCTCACCTCAGTGTGGCTCCAGGCCTCACCTCAGTGTGGCTCCAGGCCTCAGTGTGGCTCCAGGTCTCACCTCAGTGTGGCTCCAGGCCTCACCTCAGTGTGGCTCCAGGCCTCAGTGTGGCTCCAGACCTCAGTGTGGCTCCAGGCCTCACCTCAGTGTGGCTCCAGGCCTCAGTGTGGCTCCAGACCTCAGTGTGGCTCCAGGCCTCAGTGTGGCTCCAGGCCTCAGTGGCTCCTGGCCTCAGTGTGGCTCCAGGCCTCACCTCAGTGTGGCTCGAAGACTCAGTGTGGCTCCTGGCCTCAGTGTGACTCCAGGCCTCCGTGTGGCTCCAGGCCTCACCTCAGTGTGGCTCTAGGCCTCAGTGTGGCTCCAGGCCTCAGTGTGGCTCTAGGCCTCAGTATGGCTCAGGGCCTCAGTGTGGCTCCAGGCCTCAGTGTGGCTCTAGGCCTCAGTATGGCTCAGGGCCTCAGTGTGGCTCCAGGCCTCAGTGTGGCTCCAGGCCTCACCTCAGTGTGGCTCCAGGCCTCACCTCAGTGTGGCTCCAGGCCTCACCTCAGTGTGGCTCCAGGCCTCAGTGTGGCTCCAGGCCTCAGTGTGGCTCCAGGCCTCAGTGTGGCTCCAGGCTTCACCTCAGTGTGGCTCCAGGCCCCAGTGTGGCTCCAGGCCTCAGTGTGGCTCCAGGCCTCACCTCAGTATGGCTCTAGGCCTCACCTCAGTGTGGCTCCAGGCCTCAGTGTGACTCCAGGCCTCAGTGTGGCTCCAGGCTTCAGTGTGGCTCCAGGCCTCAGTGTGGCTCCAGGCCTCAGTGTGGCTCCAGGCCTCACCTCAGTGTGGCTCCAGGCCTCTGTGTGGCTCCAGGCCTCACCTCAGTGTGGCTCCAGGCCTCAGTGTGGCTCCAGGCCTCAGTGTGGCTCCAGGCCTCACCTCAGTGTGGCTCCAGGCCTCAGTGTGGCTCCAGGCCTCAGTGTGGCTCTAGGCCTCAGTATGGCTCAGGGCCTCAGTATGGCTCCAGGCCTGAGTGTGGCTCCAGGCCTCAGTATGGCTCCAGGCCTCACCTCAGTGTGGCTTCAGATTTTAGTGTGGCGCTTGTCTCGTGATCTTCTGGTTCGAATCCACGAGCTGCCTGACCTCCGCTCTACGACACGCCCACCACTGGTACAGGGGATGAACTAATGTGACACACGCCAACACCAACAGGAAGATGTTTACCTGCAACATCACGTGACTGGTCATTGTGTCATGTATCAACTAGCAACAATGTTGATAATAATTTGATCTAATTAATTGACATTTTGATAATAGGCCACAACAAGAAAACTGTAATATTGTTTTGTAATAGGGTGGTTAAGGGATAGATTACTAACCCGAATTTAACAAGAACAGTTTTCTTTCGTATGACAGACTACTCAGGCCTGAAGGGTACCCTAATTAAGCCGGTGAAAGTAAAAAATAGTCTGGGCATAGTGCTGACCACACTATTTCTTCAAATACCCAGGCTAGAGAAACAAATGAACTCTACTTTACCTGCACCATAGACCATCTGGTTTGAAAGTGAAGTTTAGTGGTAACATTTAAATACCATACGTTACTAAATGTACTAATAATATTAACATTGCATGAACATGTGATACATTTTTTAGAAATAAGAATTCAATAAAAAAAAAATGTATCAGAACAATTTTACTGTTAGTATAAAGTGTATTAAAGGACTATTATAAATTAATGTAACTATTATAATGTGTGAATTTTAACTTTTTTTTTTTAAGGCAGTGTTTTGATTTTAAAATTATTCAGGGGACGTAGCCTAATTAAATACTTAATAACAACACAATTATGTTATTGTCTCCCCTGATTTTACGATTCTGCCTAGCTTAGCGAAGGATTTTTGTTCAAGATGCATTAACCTTAACCTAACCGTAAATATAAGTCGAGTTATTTAAACATATTTGCATGTATTGGACGATCTCAGACTTACAGAAACACAAATGTCGCGACTTATAACAAAACTAACACGGGCTTTAGTTTATAAATTTTTAAAATTCTGATAAACTGCACATCTAAAATATTTTAACAGCGTACACTAATGTTAAATAAGCGAATTTTCGATTTAATTTATAACGATTTCTATAAGGAAGTGATTACTCGCGGTAATTTTTTAGCTTAATTGAAAATGATTGTAATTAAGATGAACTCTACTGTACCTGCGAAAGTCCACCAGTCTCCAGCCAAGCAAAGAGGGCGTACTGGAAGAATGAGATGACCCCAGAGGTGAAGATGGCGATCCCAAGCAGACTGCCCAGGTAACAGCTAGGGAATCTGGTGACACAATGGTCGGTGATGGACAACAGTGTTGGACAACATTGATGGATGCTGGACAACATTGTTGGATGCTGTACTACATTGATGGATGATGGACAACAGTGTTGGACAGCATGTTGGTTGATGGACAACGTTAATGGATAACGTTGTTGGAAAACATGTTGGATGAAGGACAACATTGTTTGACGATATGTTTTGTGATGGACAAGATTGTTGGATGATGGACAACGTTGTTGGATGATGGACAATATTGATAAATAGACAACATTGGTATTTGATGGATAACATTGATAGATTATGGACAACGTTTCAGTGTTTCCTCCACTTGAAATTTTCGGGGGGGGGGGGGGGGGGAGCGAACTAAAATTTCTGGGGGGGGGGGGGGGCAGACACAGTTAAACAAATATATTTTCTGTATAAATTCCATTTCGTTCTGGGGTGGGGGGAGTAGACTTTCTACGAGGGGGGGGGGGGGGGGGTAGAATGGCTAGCCACTCTAACTCCCCCCCCCCACCACCCACCCCCGGGAGAGATGCCTGGCCTGGAAGAAACTCTGCAACGTTTATAGATTATGGAAAACATTTGACAGACGATAGACGGACGAACGATGACAGGGGACAATTCCCCCCCAACAAGCCTGTATCTCCCGCCCCGCCCCCCCCCCCCCCTACGTACATGGCAGCGATGTAAGCCGTGTACATAGTGTAGAGAAATGACCGCTGCAGCACCAGGAAGACGAAGAAGGCGTACAGCACCCGGGGGTCGTTGACCAGCAGGAGACTGGACATGATGACGCTGAACACAGTGGTCGCCGCTAGGGGGAGCACTGACGGCATCACCTGACGTCGTACGCTGGACACGCTGTCTGGGGGAGGGAAGTTTGTGTCATTTATGTCACTTGATATCTGACATTTATCTCACTTCATGCCTGTCATTTCTGTCAATTTATATCTGACATTTATATGAAACGTTGTCTGTCATTTGTGTCAATTTATATCTGATATTTATCTCACTTCATGTCTGTCATTTTAAGTCACTTTATAACTGTCATTTGTGTCATAACATTTGAATGTCATCTATATCACACCATCACTAAGTCCACATCAGATTTAAACTAGTTAAATTCTTGAATTGCCCAACATGAGTCGTTAAAAAAAATTCCTTACTGGCAAAGATTTGAGTCAGCCAGGAGTAGAAGAATCCAGCGATGGGGGAGACGAAGATGCCAGTCATCATTGTGTACAACATCACGTTGGTGTAGTGGCTGACTGGGGAGTGAGACATTGTGTACATGAGTCTAGTGTAGTGGTGTACTGGAGTGGGAGGGAGTGTGTACATGGCATAGCATACAGGTGAGATATTGTGTACATGACTGAATGTACAGGTGAGATACTGTGTAAAGATATTATGAGATTACGCCATTCATTTATGCAGTAACCTATAGTACAAATAAATGATAATCTTAACTAAGTAAAGACAAGCCAACTTTAGAAATAAAACTCCAGATTTTAATTGAACTACATTTTAAACACGATCAAGATATATAAAGAATATTTTTTAAATACAGACTAGGACCTCTAAAGGGTTAGGTCCGCTAAGATTGTAGAACCAATCAACTACTCACCTTCAGACTGTGTACTGACCATCTTCTGTAAACTGGTGTTGACCACTCACCTTCAGACTGTGAACTGACCACCTTCTGTAGACTGGTATTGACCACTCACCTTTAGCCTGTGTGTTGACCACCTTCTGTAGACTGATGGTGACCACTCACCTTCAGACTGTGAACTGACCATCTTCTGTAGACTGGTGTTGACCGCTCACCTTCTGTAGACTGGTGTTGACCACTCACCTTCAGACTGTGAACTGACCATCTTCTGTAGACTGTTGACCACTCACCTTCAGACTGTGAACTGACCATCTTCTCTAGACTGGTATTGATTGAGCCCAACACGAAGTAAAATCGGAGCTGAAGACAAGACGCCCACATCACGTGCAGTATAAAGGTCAAGGACAGCACGTGTCTCAACAGGCCCCGGAATGTTCCTGAATCTTCTGTATCTTTCAATTCAGTGATTGTATCTGTGTCAGTCTTTTGCTCCAAGTCCTTTTCTGCTTCCGTCTGTAGCCCTTTGGTCGTGTCTAGTTCTGTGTTTTCTTGTTTGATCTCTGGTATGATACAAGTGTATTTATACTAACAGTGCGGGCATGCAGTGGTCGAGTGATAGAAAGTGTGGTTGCTAAAAGGGAAGTCTCCAGTTCGGTTCTCATTTCGGGTCTATATGGCAGCCCTCGATTCTGGTTCTATTACGGTCGTATTAAATGGTCCAACGCTATGCAATGGCCACAGAAATAGTTTAAATCACTACTTAGCGTTAGTTCTCCAGATTATTTTAAACTTTTTCTTCTACATACAAAACTTCACAAATATATGTCAGAATGAATGTTACTGAGATTAACCTTAAAATGTACAAGAGGTTATCAACTCGAAGGCAATTTAGCTCTCAGCTATGTTGATAAGCTGTGTATGTTTACTGAAATAATGTTGCTTTATTTTAGCTCAAGGCGTATACGACAATGGCGGCTGACAACTTAGAGTATAAAAAGGGGGGGGGGGGATAATGTTAGGCTACAGATGGCATCACAGTCATGTCATAAACACTCTTTCACTCACTACTCACAAAGTCCTGCTGGTGTAGGGTCCTAACGTTCACTCACAAAGTTCTGGGGTAAAGGTCACTTACCAGTCACGTGGTCCTGGGGTTAGGTCACTTACCAGTCACGTGGTCCTGCTGATGTTTGCGGATAAAATCCTTGGGGTAAAAGAACAAGGTGGAGACGAGGACGAACACCTGAGAGCAGGCGACGATGACGTAAGACGTCCGTCTGCTGATTCCACTCTCGTATCCAAACTAAAATAACAGACAACGAACTGAGTAAAGTGACTTGTGTAAACATTGAGAACACATACTTTACGCGATCTAATAACTACTTTAACTACCCAGATCTAGAACCCACCTTTACCATCCAGATCTAGATACCACCCAAGATTTGAACCCCCCATCACCACCCAAGATGTGAACCCACCATCACCACCAAAGATTCGAACCCACCTTGACCATCAGTTGAATGCCAGACGACGTATCAAACGCGCCATTGAGAAAGCCAATGACCACAGATCCTCCCAGCGGGAACAGGTGGGCCACTTGTACGCAGGTGAGGTACATGGCCACACCCCCAAAGCCAATCAAGGTCAGCCCAGGGTAGGCCAGCCAGGGCAACTCTTTGAAAAAATATATACAATTATTGATGTTATTATTCTTTGATGTACTGCACTTCGATCAGATTATGTCAAACAAAGTAATAAGATTACATTAAAATAGGTTTTTTTTATCTAACTACTTATGTCAAACAAAGTAATAATATTACATTAAAATAGTTTTTTTATCTAACTACTTATTGTGCAGTTGAAGTAGATTTCACGTGTATTTTAACTCGGAATATGAAGGGATTATTTTCCACAAGTTACGCTAAAATCGCAAAGATATTCCCCCAACTTTGGCCGAGAACACAATATGCTGAGTTGGCTCAGCGGCCTTCAACACGTCAGATACACCATAAAGGTGAGTGGGGCTAAACCAGCTTACAATAAAAATTAACAGTGAATTTATCGATTACTAACCCAGAACTGATGTGATAAAATACATATAAAACACTGATTAACAATGTAATTAACTAAACAAATTATGCCGTTACACCACAAACCTTTCGACGTGAAGGCTAACATTAAGGCCCCACTAACATAAAATAATCTGAAAATAAATAATTTAATCGTTGGATGTAAGGTAATAAAAATACACACAAAAAACATGTTTAAAAACCTTTGTAAAAAAAGGGAAGACAAAAAATGGTGTACACCTGATGTACAAGATTAGACAGCAAATATCCCTTCCTCCCTTTTACTCATTCCCCTCCCCCTTTTAATCATTCCCCTCCCCGAAATTTTACTTATTCCCCTCCTCCAATTTTACTCATTCCCCTCCTCCAATTTTACTCATTCCCCCCTCCCCCAATTTTACTCATTCCCCTCCCCCAATTTTACTCATCCCCTTTCCTAATTTTACTCATTCCCCCCTCCCCTATTTTACTCATGTCCTAACACACTCACATACGAACTTTGGGACCGAATAAAATAACTTGTAAAATTGTATTGTTAGTTAAATGTTTTCAGCTAAAAAATGTTGTAAAGATGCGATCTATGGACCAAATTGTGGGTCAAATTTGTTGCTAGTAGAAACACTAAAACGTCGATATTCTGAGGGTCGTAGGTGATTTGATGGTGAAGTCTTTCTTAACACTTCACATTTCACGTAAGCGGAAAGAACTTGAGAGTTTATAAAATAAATTAAAACTGTAAGAACCATCGTGTCAATCTCCTATTTAACCCAAATGTCAGCCTGAGCGAACGTACGAGAGAAACTTTGTCGATTCATTTATTTCTAACAGCGCCGGCATTAAAACGTCATCGTCACCTACTCTAGAACCAATCAACCATGCATGAATGTCGCTACGCTTGAATTTAGTGCGACTAAACATGTCAAGCGCACTCAAGTTCTCGTCGTCGGTCAAAGTTCGTTGAATATTTTAATCTGGAGACTGGCCTTCCATAAAATAGGACACGTGACCTTTTCAAGCAGTTAGGACATTGTGTATCTGGAGATCGGGCTTTATTAAAGTAGGACACTTGACCATTTAGGACATTGTGCAGAGCTGAGGTACACAAATGAAAAATGTGTAGTGTATTGAAGTATTTGTAAAACCTCAAACATGTATCGATTTAAAAAAAAAACTGTGTTTACATATAAGGGTTGAAAACTTATTTGTAGCAAAATGTCACGTCAGGGAAATTTTTGAACTGCTAAAGGACATGCACTACCCACTATCACCCTACACTAACGTTAACCCCGACAAATTTTCCTTTTACTTAAGCTATAAACGAAAATTACACAGTAGCACAGTACAAACTCACATAACAGAATAAACCGCTGTCTGTTTCGCAATTATAACATCTGAGAACAGAGTAAACTCTAACCGTACATGCCGATAAACCGGGTGGTCCTTGTCCCAAACTTGAAAAAAAACTGTCCCAACACATGTACACAGTAACCTCTAACCCCTACATGTACACATTAACCTTTAACCCCTACATGCCGATAAACCGGGTGGTCCTTGTACCAAACTTGAAAGAAAACTGCCCCAACACAATGCTGATCAAATTGTACAGAGATGAGGCGATGGTGAAGATGGCGGCCAACTTAGAGTCCTGCTCAAGGCAGCCGCTACTTTTGACAGTGTCTTCTGTAGTGTTTCTGGGGAGAGTGTCGTTATGTTCTATAGGCTTAAGGCTAATTGAACACTCATGGCTATGCAAGTTATCCAAGTAAATTTTAAAACAGCTTTAAATGAATATTCCCTTGTAATGAAAGTATAGTGTTGTAACTTTTTTTATTTTGTGCAACGATTTGTATTAAAATGACCGTTTTTCTAGCTTGATGTACTTTACAAACACATTTTTAATGGAGTCAGCTGTTTTGTTTGTTTTCCCCAATTTGCATCGAATTTTTTTTCTATTCAAGTTCAGTTATTTTTTTGTTTACATATACCATACTCACAAAATAACAATAAGTTTTATATGACTTTTTTTTAGATAACTAGTAATGTACCAAGCCAAGCTTCATCTCCAAGTTTTGATTCGAAACTGTTTTGTGTAGCTACTGGTTACATACGTAAAGCTTTTTTTAAAAATTGGTTTCAGTGGTTATTTAATTAGATTAATTAATACAAGCAAATATAAATAATATTTATAACGTACACGTACCTTGTGACATTGGAATCTGTAGAGCCGTTGTGGGGCTGGTCGACGCACAGATCCGAGTAGATGCCCTCATCTTTTAAAATATACACCAGCGAACCCCACCCCTGTAAAAGCCCACAAAAGCCCAAACATTCTAGGAAAGCCCAAATGGCGTAAAGAAATCTCAGCCTTGTGTTGAATTTAAAAAACATTTTCCTGAAGCAGTTCGTCTGTCGTCTGATGACTGACGTAATGCGGCTGAGTTATGTTGTCGTCTGTCGTCTGCCGTCGGTCGTCTGATGAGTGACGTAACGCGAGTTATACTATAACCGCTACGACCCAGCAGATGTTGATTCAGGCACAGCACTTGGTTTGTGCAACCAGCTGAACCACAAATTCTCACCGAGTGATCTCATCTTCCTGAGCAACAGGGCCACATTGAATCAACTCGAATCACACTTTGTCTAACTCACTCTAGTCGAATCACACTTTGTCTAACTCACTCTAGTCGAATCACACTTTGTCTAACTCACTCTAGTCGAATCACACTTTGTCTAACTCACTCTAGTCGAATCACACTTTGTCTAAGTCACTCTAGTCGAATCACACTTATTCTAACTCACTCTAGTCGAATCACACTTTGTCTAACTCACTCTAGTCGAATCACATCAACCGTTGTCACACAGACCCATGGATGGTCCGCCGGGACTCCAAAAAAAAAAAACCAGTGGGATGAAGAAACGTTTATGCTTGTATTTACTAAAAATTAAAATAATGTGTACTCTTCCATTTTTAATGTTATTATATTTTGTAATCTGTTAACTAGGCCTAGCAAGTTTAGACTCAGGCAGACCGGGCTCTTGATGGGAAAAATTCAAATTAAATGTAAGTCAGAGTGGGGGGGGGGGGGGGCAAATTTGCAAAATTATGTTTACCTGACTGAAGGAGGTGTAAAACGTCGAGACTTTTGAAAAATCTCGATTTTGTTTTTTCTTTGCACGATTACAATACTTCATCTATGGGGTCAACCATAAATGACGTCACGCTTTTTTTGACGATTTTTACATTCCCCCCTCCCCTCCGTCACACGTCGTCACAAGAAGCTAGACCCCCATCCCCCGAATGACGTCACATTTCAGCCTACACCCCCCCCCCCCCCGCCTCAAAATTGCAGTTGAACTGTTTTTTAAACATCGATATTTTTCCAAAATCTTGTCTGAACTCTGTTAAAATAGAGTATTTTAATCAATTCCTATTCCAATTTATTAAAACAGTTTTCTAAAACGCAAAATAACGTCTAAAATTCGTTTTCTAACATTGCTTCTTTATAATGCAAAAGTGTGACGTCGCACCATCTAACCCCCCCCCCCTCCCCCTCATCACACACCATCACAAAATTATGGACCCCCCCTCCCCCTACCTGTGTGACGTCATTTATGGACGACCTCTATACTTCGTATAAGAGAAAGTAAAAATTAAAAAAAATGAAAAACAAACAAATAAAATTAGGTAGCAGCTGAATCAAAACTTTAACAAAATTTTAATTTAGAAGATATTTTACATGTGCGCAATATAGCAAGAATCGGCTAAAATACAGCCAAAGTATTTTGCTTGCAACTGTAATACTAATCTAACAAAATATTATCCTACATTGTATATAGACCTGTTGTAAAGACAAACACACATTTCGTCGCTTTGATTCGCTAGTCACATCACGTGGGTAAATTCGAGTGTGTTAGACTGAAAGGCATTTAAAAAAAAAACATATTGAGTGTTCTCCGCTTTCCGCTGTTCAAATAATATTTTTTGTATTTTTTCTTTTACAGAAATACGCCTTTGGCAACGAAACTTTGAATATTTATTTTAAAGATAGAAGACATGTTGACTTTTCAGAATCGTGTATGCAGTGTTTCTCTCAAACTTTTTTCTCGGGGGGGGGGGGGGGTGACACTGGTAAAAAAATATATTTTTTATATAAATTTTATTTCGTTTGGAGCACCCCCCCCCCCCCCTTGATATAGTGCACATCATGCCCGCAAGTAAAACATCTACACCTGAGAATAAGCAATGCATGTTCAAGTTCCCTTCTCTGTTTGTGTACGTTATGTTTAAAACTTGCAGCAAGGAAGAGGCAATAATGGTCTAGGTCAGTGGTTCTTAAATTTTTTGGAGGTACCGAACCCCACCAGTTTCAAATGTGTATTCACCGAACCCTTTTTAATAGTTCTATTGTCAGCACTGACAATATTCGATCGTGAATCATATGAGTCGGGTGTGTGTCTTGACCTCCGCCGAATCCCTGAGACTGACTCACCGAACTCCAGATGTTCGATCGAACCCAGGTTAAGAAACCACTGGGCAAGGATTAATGTCTTTATACAGGTGGTCGCTCAAAAACACAAACACCGACTAACGTATAAACAATATGCATCCATGTGTTTACGCCGATGTTAATGTATTCGCGCAACAGAAAAATTGTAAGCCTACGATACATAACTACAGGTGTTAGAAAAAAGGCCGACATCCAAAAGACCGATTCGATGAAAGGTCGACAGCAAAAAAGGCAGAGACCCTAAGGGCTAAATATTTATGTTTAAAAAAAAATACGTATCTTTCGGTCTTACTTACAATCGGTCTTTTTTGTGTCGGCCTTATATATATCGGCCTTTTTTCCTGTCGGCCTTTTATTTTGTCGGCCTTTTGCCTACTCGGCATTTTGTGCGTCGGTCTTTTGCCCATGTCGGCCTTTTGTCAGTCGGTCTTTTGTCCATATCGGCCTTTTGTCTGGTTCCCCACTTCTACATCCAACTGTATGACTCAAATAAACATTTCAACTGACGTTCTCCCAGCTAAGTTGACAAAAGCCACCCAGAGCCGTCTAGACTGCCATCCTTTTGTGCTGGTTAAGATTCGTCAGGACAGCAGTTTACTATAGAGGCGAGGCACATGCCTCTCACAGGTCTAGATGTTAAGTAAATTTCGTACATGCTTAACCGAGTGCATATAAAAAAAAACCTTTGTAGGTGTGTATGTATGGGTGGATGTCTCCAATGTAATTCAACGGTAGAATAACCTAGGTAGGTGTGTATGTATGGATGTCACTAATGTAGTTCAACCGTCAAGACCATATTAGCTCATTTTAGCGAACATTATTAACATAACATGATTTGAATTTTTTTTTCAAGGTGTTTTTTAAAACTGTAGTGAACGTTTTTTCGTTTAATAACTTCCCCGGTTATTTTTTTAAGCGAAATCTATTACAGTATGTAGATAATGTCAAAATATTACATGATATTACATCTTATTACATCGTATTTCATCTTACCTTTTTATTTTAACTTATCCTGAGAAGTTTTCTTATTACGTCTTACAAAATGTCGCTAGGCTACTCGTGGAGGAGTCGTTCTGGAATTATTTCAAATTTTTAAAAATCTCAGCAGTTATAGAAGCTGGCAGGTTAATATTTAAATATTTTTTGTTAGTCTGTATTTAGTTTTGACTGAAGGTTTTTCTTTTTTTTGCTTTTGTTTTCATTTCGTTCGCGTGTCATAGAATATGACGTCACTATTGCAAAGACAACAAGGGATACGTTGTTTTTTGTTTTTAATTTTTGTTGTTTTTGTTGTTGCTTTTTCTAAATTACAGGCTCATTTAATTTTAATTTCATTAACTTGGATTTGAAAATATTTTTCTATTTACAATCCTCGTCAAAAAAATAATTTATTAAGGTGCCATACAACACTTGGACTGTATGTAAAATAAATCTTAACTATCAAGGGAGCGAAGTGTAAAAAACATTTTAAAAATAAAACTTAAGGAGTTGTAACCCTTTATTCATGAACGCAAAAAAAACCCTCAAAAGTTACTTGCAAAAGGATGAAAAAGATAAAAAAAAATATTTTTGCTAATATTTTTCAATACCGAAAAAAAACAAGGTTGAATCTCTTTTCTAGACGGATCTTTGAAGTGTTATGATCATGGAACTGAGCATAGAATTTTAAACACTGTGATACTCAGTCCCCTTATGTTCACGATAATTAAGGTTAGAGACAGTCTCACAGCGTAAAACATATCATCCATCCCTGTGACTCTACAGCTTATGACGTGTTTTGGCTTGCTTGACCGTGTGCATGTCATGATATGTGTCTTCTTCTTTCGTGTCATTGAAATATGATGGAAGTAAATGTATGAACAGGAACTAAAATATGAACAGGAATTAAAATATGAACAGGAACTAAAAAAATGAACAGAATCTAAAAATATGAAGAGGGCCTAAAAAAGAATAGGGTCTAAAAATAAATATAAACCGGGAGCGATCTCCCCTAAACTTTCTCGAATATTCTTTTATAAAAAAACAGGGGATGGGAACTCGGGATATAGACATGAATTTTAATCCATTTTAAATACTTGAACTTTTTAAAATACAATAAAATCTCGTAGAAAAAAGAATTGCACACCTGTGAACGCCAAATAAAACGTGCATAATAGTGCGGAATATTGTTAGTACTTTATAAATTTACATTCGTTTTTTGAGAAATCGGAAATAGCGTAAATTAGTACTTTCAATCAACGGAAGTTACTCAAAATTTGACAGAAGGTAGAGAATTAAATCTTTTACTTACATGTGAAATTTCATTTATCTATCTGAAACAGTTTTCAAGTTATAAGCTTTTTAAAAATTCAAAGTAGAAAAAGTACCACTTCCGGTTATCGGAAATCGCTCAAAAGTTGATCAGGATCTACGAATTTGATAAAATACTTATATATGAAATTTCATCAACCTAGCTGTAACGGTACTCAAGTTATCGTGTTTACACACACACACACACACACACACACACACACACGCACACACAGACATACGGACAGAATTGCAAAGTCCAGTTTTTAAGTCGCTGTTACTGGCATTCTTTGACCAAAAAAAAATATATTTTCCAGTAATACCCTTGTAAATTTTGAAATTCTGGCATTATCTAGAATTAAAACGGCTCAATATTTCGACCAATGTGGCAAGTGAACGATTGTTTATTACACTGTTCACGCTACACAACCGTGCAGGGAGATAATAACCCCGTTAAGTGTTGTTGACGCAAGTAGGTCAGCTATTTTTGGCTCCATAGTCATACGACAAGCCCTTGTAGTTCACATGACTAACTCGAATTGGCTGATGAAACTGGGTTAAAGTTCATTTGCCAGGTTTAACTTGTAGAGCTATTTTAAAAATAAATTTAATTTAAAAGTTTAAACAACTTTCAATTTAGTATTTTAGTGCAGCAAGAAAACTTAATGATTTTTATTTTAGTAAATAGATACTTTTTTCAAAGTATAACAAACTTTGTATTACTTACTTTATATAACATTGGGTAGTAAAAAGTTTGGTTGAAAATGGGAAAAAATCTGGCATAAGTCACAGTCACCCTGTATAAAAGCCCTAGATTATGACATCAGACCACTGCGTACACGATTTTTTTACGTCAACATTTAAGTTAACATACTGTACAAGCTTTTAGTCTACTGTATATTGGTGTTTGACAAGTCTACATACATTTATATACGCTCTAAGTCTGTTGGTGTATTATACCCATACTGAGCTGTAACATCTGAGAAATATAAACTCATCATACCACGTGAACGATGGCGGGTTCAAAACCTGACGTGGATAAAATAATTGAACAACTCCTATCTGGTACGCCCCCACCTCTCCCCTCACAAACACACACACACACACACATTCGAACTCACATGCCCTTTGGTTTGGTATGAAACATCAGTATATATTACCCTAAACATTGGGTCTAATGGGGCGTGGGACGGTTAAACCACTTGTGAGAGATTAGGGATATTAAAAAGTCAAATGTTTGGGGTTATGTAAGATCTGAAGTATTGTGCTAAGGTTTTTTTTCTGCGCGTAACTTGTCCAACTTTACATTATGTAAAACAAAACTCTATCAAAATACAATTTTATTACATAATTTTATTTAATCACTGGTTTAAACGAGTTGATTAATGTTATTTTTATTTTATTTCAGTGAAGAACAACAGACCAGGCAAGGAAGTTCGTCTATCCCTCGATGACGTCACATTCCTGCTGGACACGGTCAAGCCCATCCTGCTGGGCCAGCCTATCTTGCTGGAACTGGACGCCCCCCTGACCATCTGTGGCGACATCCACGGCCAGTTCTACGATCTGCTGCACCTGTTTGAAATCGGTGGCTTCCCGCCCGAGACGAATTATCTTTTCCTGGGGGATTACGTCGACAGGGGCCACAACTCCGTAGAAGTGATGTGTCTACTGTTTGCGTACAAGATCAAATACGAAGTGAATTTTTTTCTTCTCCGCGGCAACCACGAGTCTCCATCCATCAACCAGATGTACGGGTTCTACGCCGAGGTAAAGCGGCGCTACAATATCAAACTCTGGAAGAAATTCAACGAAGTGTTTGATTGCCTTCCTTTAGCTGCTGTTGTTGACGATAAGATTTTTTGCTGTCATGGCGGCTTGAGTCCAGAGTTAACGTCCCTGAGTCAAATTCGCCGCATTAGCCGCCCGCTAGAGGTCCCTGACGAAGGTCTCGTCACGGACCTGCTCTGGGCCGACCCTCACCCTGACCCCGCCGCACGCGGCTGGCACTACAATGACGTCAGGTGTACGTCATACATGTTCGGCGTGGACACGGTGGAGAAGTTTCTAGAAAACAACGACCTTGAGCTGGTTTGCCGCGCGCATGACGTCCGACCGGACGGGTACGATTTTTTCGGCAAGCGGCAACTGGTCACGGTGTTCTCGGCACCGAACTACAGTTTCCAGGAGAACTGCGGCGCCATCATGACCGTCAGCGCCGACCTGGAGTGTGCATTCAAGATACTCAAACCTCTCAACAGGAAGCCCATCTATCGCTACGAGGGGGGACTGAGGACGGGGGGTAAAGGATTCGGCCAGGAGAAAGCTGGTTCTAGAGACTCGGACAGGAATACGAGACGGGAGCCACGTGACCTGGGTCCTGGTGACATGCAAGACGGGAGACTCACAAACACTGGGAGCCCCGAAAACAGAACTGAAGGCCCCGAAGATAAAAATACCGGGAGTACAGATGACCTTCACCTTTTGCATGCAAGACAGGAACCAGGTGACGTCACAGAAGACACGCCTGTTCAGACCAGCCTGAGTCGCAGACACACCTTCAGCGAGGGTGTCGTTAAAATCAGCACGACCTCGTTCTGGGAGCGGCGGCTCAAGTCGAGGCTCGTACAACGACCCAACAGTGTATCTAACTAGCTATAGCCACGGGCATGTTACAATAGTGACTCTAACGAGAAGCTGAACTGCTGCTGTGTGTTTATAAGGTAGATGTGATGCGGTTTTTGACAGTATTATGTGTGAAGAAACCGAACAATTTTCAACTGTGTCTGAAATCTGACTAATGTATTAGTGCTATGTTTTTCATATATTTTTTTCTCAAATTATTTAGACAAGGTAGGTTAATGATTTTTTGTAATGTAATTATTTATGTCGTTGATTTAAAAAGCATCGGTATTTCTTGAGATGGTGCTTCCAGTCACCAGAATATGTGCCCGCGTCTCTAGAACATGTGCCCATGTCAGGGTCTAAGTCTCCAGAACATGTGCCCGTTAGTCTAAGTCTCTAGAACATGTGCCCGTGTCAGGGTCTAAGTCTCCAGAAAATGTGCCCGTTAGTCTAAGTCTCTAGAACATGTGCCCGTGTCAATGTCTGAGTCTTCAGAACATGTGCCCGTTAGTCTAAGTCTCTAGAACATGTGCCCGTGTCAATGTCTGAGTCTTCAGAACATGTGCCCGTTAGTCTAAGTCTCTAGAACATGTGCCCGTGTCAATGTCTGAGTCTTCAGAACATGTGCCCACGTCAGTTACGGAGATTAGTATCCAGAATATGATCCTAAGTGGGGCTCTCTGATTAATTAATGTGTATTTCGCCAACATGATCTGAATTATACATATATTGTTAACGAGTTTAAAACCCGTGATATTTGCTAAAACGATTTATTGTTAATGTTGTGAAAGAAGTATTTTAAATCCGATTTTATTACAATGTTTACCTAAATTAATTTATTTTCTATATTAAATTATGTTTTTTTTTTACTGTTTTGTTGTACTAAATAAACATCTTTCAACGTCGATAACGTTTTGTAGTTATTTGCTAATTACCAAGATTGACTTAAGATAAAATGATATCTTATGTCAACATACTCGACGTCATCATAAACTAAATTGTGTGTATGTGCAGCTGTGTGTGCTTTATGTGTATGTTTACCAATCTGTACATGCTTCATGTGTACCAGCATTTACATAATTTTTTAATGTGTAAAAGTGTATAAATACGTTTTATTTGTACTAGAGTTTACATGTATTTTATGTAAACCATCGTGTACCTATGTTTGACGTGTATCCGATTATAAAATTGTTTTGTGTTTACCAGTATGTACATGTATTTTTATGTACCAGTGTTTTATGTGAACTAATGTGTACACGAGTTTTTTCTCAACCTTGGTGAATTTAAGAAGATCGATAGTTTAAGGGAGACAACTGCAATAATCTCTATTTAAATAAATCATTTTCCGATTTATCTCCCTTATTAGTTTAAATATATTTTTCAACATCTCCATAATAAGACACGATATAATTGATGCAAACTTTTTTGTTAATAATTTTTAAAAAGTAGACACGTGTACGTAAGCTTCTGACAAAGAACTCCATTTATAAAGTCCAGACCTTTATAAACAACCACCTCAGACAAATAGTCAGGATACGCTGGGCAGACATCATCAAAAACTCAAACCTATGAGCAAACGACAGGACAACTTTCCGAAGATGAAGAAGTTAGAAAACGAAAATGGAGTTCAACAGGGCACACACTGCGCAGACCTCGAACCAATATTTCCAATCAGGCATTGAGGTGGGACCCACAAGGAAAACGCAAAAGAACTCGACCAAGAAACACCTTAGACTAAAACAACAAAGATGGGCTTCACCTGGTATCAACCAGATTGAGAAGATGGCACAGGACAGAGGACAGGATGGAGATCTTTAGTTGGCGTCCAATACCCCAGCAGGATAGAAGACAATGGAGATCTTTGGTTGGCGGCCCAAACTCCAGCAGGTGTGACGAGTAGTAATGATGATGACGTCAACTTCTAAATTGTAATATTTAATGTATAAACAATTGTAAAATCATATATTCGTATGTACATCCCGAATAGAAATATGACCGGCTGAACTGAACATGTATATGTATGATACACTGTATTAGAATAGTCCTGCGATTTCCAAACTCAGGGACTTAAAATTGATTATGGTTATGGTTATTCATTATCAACATGAATAAATTGGTAGCCGTTAAATTCAGAACAAGGAACATGTGTTGTTCCCGACAGCGCCCCGCAACACCCCCTCACACCTAGGGTGTGCTCTGACTCACTATTACTGAGGGTGATTAACCCACACTCGAGGCTTTCAAACAGGTCGCCCTGTGGCGGTAGTGTGACAAACCCGAACAGTAACAACTATCATCCAAGAAATATAGCGCAGACATTGTTTACATTTAAACATCTTAGTTTTACAAAACAAGGTCACGTGTTAAAAAATACACGATTGATGAAAAGTGGGCGCCTGTGGAGAGGAGGAGATTGTCAAAAATTCAGATTTTCCATAAATGCAAGACAAGACCCTTAATACTATTCGTGGTAAAAGAGTTCTAAATAATGTTCAATATCAAGATGTGTCAAAGTGTATAAATCTATATATATATAATTCTCTTCTTGGAGACGATAGAAAACACCAAGCTGTAATCGCGCCTCCTAGCAGCCCCCTCTCTTCCTCTCTAGGCATATCCCTACCACCCCACCCCCCACATGGTCTGGTGTGCTGTGGTTCACGCTAAATGTTTACAATCGTAGAGCCGGGTTTAGTGACGCCTATTAGGGGCAGACCAGATAATTTAGTTTGAAACGATTTTAAACTTAGGGGAGGTAACTAAGAGGAGGCTGCTTTCACGGGGGAGGGGGGGGATTGGGGAAAGCAGGGTTTTAGTGTTTTAAAGCAAATATTTTCAGTGGCAGCATTCAAATTATGAATTACTGAAAAGTAGAAAATAAAACAACTAAATAGAGGCGCATGATTTGCCGCGGGTCGGCTCGTGTATTATATCACACTAAATCCTTCTAACCTCCCCATCCCATGTAGAAAGACTACAATTAAATTTTACATAAGAGGATACAAATTTGGGATTGCTAATACAATCAGGCTTAGTTTAACCTGGAACTCTTGTAGTCAAACGGGTAAAGCCCTTTCCCTCTTTCTATAAAGCTGTATACTAACCAGAAGTGGCCCATGGGCCTATCGTATTAAGCACCAAATCAGTATTTTGACTTAGTTGTATACTTTCTAAAGTCTTTCTCTCTTAGCTGTGAAGTGACCGACTGATGAGTGACACTAGCAGTATTTTGGCTATGCCGACAGACTATCTAGTTGAGACACTCGCTAATCCTTAAGCTACGTCCCAGGTTTGCTCAAGTGTTAAGTGACGTGAGTTGACGTCAGGCTACGGCTGATGCTTGTTTAAAAATTTACCGTGTGTTTAAAGAAGAACGGTTAGAGTTTACATGAGACAGCGGAGTCGTTTCTACTGACTGGTTGCTGTCTTAGTGTTGTCTCTGCTGTCTTAGTGCTGTCTCTCTTCCCTGCTGTCTTAGTGCTGTCTCTCTTCCCTGCTGTCTTAGTGCTGTCTCTCTTCCCTGCTGTCTTAGTGCTGTCTCTCTTCCCTGCTGTCTTAGTGTTGTCCTTGCTGTCTTAGTGCTGTCTCTCTTCCCTGCTGTCTTAGTGCTGTCTCTCTTCCCTGCTGTCTTAGTGCTGTCTCTCTTCCCTGCTGTCTTAGTGCTGTCCTTGCTGTCTTAGTGCTGTCTCTCTTCCCTGCTGTCTTAGTGCTGTCCCTGCTGTCTTAGTGATGTCTCTCTTCCCTGCTGTCTTAGTGCTGTCCTTGCTGTCTTAGTGCTGTCTCTCTTCCCTGCTGTCTTAGTGCTGTCCCTGCTGTCTTAGTGATGTCTCTCTTCCCTGCTGTCTTAGTGCTGTCCCTGCTGTCTTAGTGATGTCTCTCTTCCCTGCTGTCTTAGTGCTGTCCTTGCTGTCTTAGTGCTGTCTCTCTTCCCTGCTGTCTTAGTGCTGTACTTGCTGTCTTAGTGCTGTCTCTCTTCCCTGCTGTCTTAGTGCTGTCCCTGCTGTCTTAGTGATGTCTCTCTTCCCTGCTGTCTTAGTGCTGTCCCTGCTGTCTTAGTGATGTCTCTCTTCCCTGCTGTCTTAGTGCTGTCCCTGTTGTCTTAGTGCTGTCCCTGCTGTCTTAGTACTGTCTCTCTTCTATGCTCTCTTATTGATGTCTAACTAACGGTCGGGACGGCGTGGTCGAAGGGAAGAGCGTTTGGCTACTTGCTCGAAGGACTCTAGTTCGGATCTCGGTTCGGACTTGAGACTGTAGGACGTCTCTGAGTACACCCAACTCAGTTGGTTACCTGACTTACTTTGGAGAAAGTAAAGATGGCTGGGAATGGTGATGACCACACCATCCCTTCATATACTGATGCTAAAATAGTTAGTACCTCTATTTTATTTGTCCAATGGATCGCTAGGTCTAAAGAAGAAATTTTACTTTCGTTTACTAACTGTGAGGTTTTGAGACTCTGGTTGAATGGTTTATCGAAGTCAAGAAAGATATTGTCTCTAATTGGAAGCACCTTATCACGTATCCAAGAATGTATTTGCTACATGTTTTCTCCTGTTAGACAAGAATAAACAACTTCTTACTAGTCGAGTGTTACATCTCACCTTTGATGCAGTGTCTCAATGTTTATGGTAATTGTTTCACCAGGTGATCCTCAGCATTTGTAATGTTTATTTTAATTAATTATATTAATAGCTAATTAATTAATTAAATGAATAGCATGGTGAAACTGACCATATAAAGCGTCAACGGAAATAAAACTACTTCATGTGACGTCATATCTTTGTCATTTCAATCATTACCTGTTTCACATTCAACGCCCTATAGTCCTTCACCTATAATTGTCTATGGTCATTTACCTTTATATATTGTTACCTTTGTAAGCTACATTTTCTTAACACTAGTCCAGTCATTCGTGGTCACGACTGGAGTCCCAAATTCCCCCATCAAACAGGGCAGTCTAAAACCCGCGAGTGTCCCATACCTGCACGAACACACTTACAAAAACTTTCCAACGACCCGCGGCAGGTGAAATGAGCTGCCACAGGTGTTAAAACAGTCTTAACCTTTACACCACGACTGTTGTCTTCTGTGTTCCGTGGACTTTAACTTAGCAATTGTAAATGTAAGTAAGTATCTTATTTTCAAGAATTATTTTTAAATGAATTTGATTCTGGGCGTGGTGAAGATGTAGCCGTGGAGGTGTTGGCTACAGTACAACAACACACTGTTGAGAAAGTGGACACAGGTCAGTTGGGTGACGGTGCTGCTCTGTTAGCGTCCGAGTTCAAATTCAATATGGCGGAGTGTTTGTTTTTACATCAACAAAAGGACCTGACAAATGTTTACCTACGGGACGGGAAAACACAAAACAAGCATCTTTTTACAATTCTATTTTAGACCGTGTTTGTTCTATTCTTATAAATACATTTTCGGCTCAGACTTTGTCGTTTTTTTTTAGAACCAGCAAATGATTGGAAATAGATGAGCCATTCCTATTTATGGTTGGGTCATGTGACTAACGGTTAAGTCAAGTGACTGCTATTTATGTCATGCATCTTAGAGTTAAGTTATGTGATTGTTTTAAATCATGTGACTGATGTTAAAGTCAAGTCACATGACTGATATTTGAAACATGACAGGTATTTCACTCATGTGACATGTTTAAAATTCGTAAATGTAAAATTATTGTCATGTAAGCTGTAGTGACGTAGTGGTACCCGCAGACGACCGGGGTAAAATAGCAGCAACGAGTGTGTACTCACCTCACACGTCATGCACGCGACTGTGAGTACTGCAGCTAGACACATAACACAACATGGACCAGATTTAGGACGTATTATGTTTGTCAAACTTGTTTCTACATGTTTAAATACTAAACAGCTCTAATGTGTTTAGTAATTTTAGATTGCCATAATTTAGATCAATATTGCCGAAGAAAGTTTTCAAAAATATCCTTTCGTTCGGTCACAAATTTTAAAATTATATAAACACCTACAAACCGATCGTTCTCCTAGCTGGAACGCGCCCCAGCATTGTACGTCAGAGCTATTTTTAGATAACATAAGGAAATTGCGCTAAAATTGTCACTAGACTTTTTAATTAACTTGTTTCTTTAAATTCAACAAATGTTTTATAAAGTGATTTTGACATTTTTTTATTTGAACCAGAAAAAATAATTTAACTTCTAAACAGAGCTGGGCAAAATTTACATTCCTTGACTCGTGATATTTTAACCTCTGAAAAAAAAGTTTTTCAAAGAACTGCAACTCACTGTGTTCCTGGCCGTGTCGCCCTTTAATTGATCTAGGACTGCTGTTATTTTTAACTCCGCAAACAAACGACACTCTTCCGGTCTGGCGACAAAATAAACCGACCAATGAGATTTAAAAATAACTTGAAGGCTTGGTTTGTTTTTGGAATGAACCTGCAAAATTCCCTTTTTCACTGAGGCCCCCCTTCTCTCCCACCCCATCAATACAGGTGAACTTGTTCCTTGTTTCATCACACGTGAGCTTTTGTTTTTATTTTATCAGTCATGGCCCTTGATTTAATCTAATTTTGACAAAAATGAATACAATTCAACTAATACAATGGAAACCATTTAAGATTTGCTAAAAATAAAAAAAGTTATTTGGAGATTATTTTTCCTATACAAACCATCACACACCCCCTCCCCTACTGTTAACAAGATCTACCTATCAGATAGACCACGACACGTGAAAGAGGGAGGGGGGCTTTTTGTCGTTTGGAAAAGAAAATGAGATAGAAATGGGAGATGAAGAATAAAGGAGAAAGAAAATGGTGGATAACATTTAAAGGTATCAAAATAGAGTCCGCGTCTAAAACTAAACATCATGGACGATGGGTTCGACAGTTCGCCTCTAGTTATAAGATGTACAGCTAATTCACTGAAGATGTTCTATGCAAGATTTTCTTATTTGTCTAAAACTACATATCATGTAACGATGGGGTCGACAGTTCGCCTCTCCTGAAGACGTTCTATGCAAGCACATCTTATTTGTCTACTATAACTTCAAATAAAGAGGGGGGGGAGATGTTTTAGACGGCGAATTTCTAATGGTTGACACGGTTTAATGAACGCATTAAAAAGTTCCGTTTGTTTAATCAGCGAGGATGTGAAAGTAGTGCCAAGGAGCGCCCCCCTCCACACACACACACACACCTGTGCTGAATCACCCCTGCCCTCGCTCAAACACGGCGGTTGGGGGGGGGGGGGGCGAGGGAGAATCGAGCGACTGTTTCATCGACTGAACCAAGTGACATGGACACATGCAGACGACACAGTGGCAGACGACAGATCAGACGTCCCCACACACGGATGTGAGGAGATTTCAAGAGACACACTAGGGACAACGGTGTGAGAAATTTGTGAGGACATTTGATATAGGCACATTCGTCAAAACATTTTCAGAAATTTGTGAGGACATTTGATATAGGCACATTCGTTAAAGCAGTTTGAGAAAGTTGTAAGAACATTTAACCAGCGTTCTGTGGTATCGTGCGTACCGTCATTGTACTTCAGGTGAGGTGATTTTATTTTCTGACAAGATCATTTAATTCTTGCTATAACAGGTGAACTCTACAGTCATGTGACCTGAGATAGACTACCGGGTCAACATGCGGGGGTGTACTCAACCCATCTTTCCCCGCCCTCCCCTGCTAGGGGCCTCACCTTAGATCTCGTTATTTTCATTTCATTTACCTTCTAACCACTGTATCTGTAGAGGATAAATGGCCTGAGTATTACATGAAGCTGGCAAATATTTGGACATCAAGAGAAATGTAAAAAAATACGATAATTTAAAAACAAATTATATCTGAAAGTACGTATATGGGAAAAGAGTAAATAATGTTGGTCCATGTTATCTAGAGGAAAAAGATGATCACTATAAAAATATTTTTTAAAAATCTATTGTTACATTTCATGTGGCACATCAATTCGATTTATCTGAGAGTATTTTCAAAATGATTCAGACTGAAATTGATAATAGTACCGCAATTGTATTAATAATTACATACTCATATCTAGTAGGAACACACGTAAGCATTCATTCAAATCGTATAACACTAATAGCAGGAAGTTTTTGGACTAAAAATAACGTGCGAAATATCATTTAATGCAATTTAGAAAATAATTATCTCTCTGCAAACGTGTTAAGAATAAACTAAGAAGCATTGCCATCAGAGTAACATAATATGTGTTTACTTAGGAACACTTTTTATTATTATTTTTTTTTAAATATTGTATTGTTGATATTTCTTGATTTTCCCCCTAAAATTTTAGGAATACCTTGATTAAACAATGGTTTGATTTGTTGGTTGTTAATGCCAAATAAACTGATCAACTCAGCTGACTTATTGAGATGTTAAAGAGACGACTTAACTAGGAAGTGTATGTGTAATGGAGGCAAATATTAGAAGTGGGAGTGAGATGACATTAAATCATATTCTATGTATACATCCGCGGTTTCTAAAAATAGAATAACCTGCTTTTACAAATCAAATGATGTTCTGCCTCCTACACCCGTATCCTTTAATTAGATTTCTGATTGTGGAGCTCATTTCAGAAATATATTTAAAAATTGATGATAAAGAAGATGAAATCAAGAGAAGCTTATTATTCAGGCGAACGATATAACTATTTTATTATTGTTGTGCAGATGTGCGCATGAGCGTGGTATATGTGTGTTTTTCCTTGTGTCCTTTCTGAAAAAATACTGAGGAACAGTTTTTCATTGGATAACAATGGTCGTCTATTTTCTACAAATATATAGTAATAGTAAAATACATTGGCATTTGTTTATCTTATCTTATTTTTTTCCTAGACATGTAATTTACAAGATTGTTTGACTTGCCTTCTAATTCGATGTATTACAGTTTTTATCATCGTCTTATGAGTCCACAATAATAGGTCTACTTCTTTCTGACATGTGTCTTCATTCATTCGCAAAGGTTTATTTATACATAATATCTATTGTCTTAAGTTAAAATAATTAACCAACTGGTAAATTTATGTATGTTGATGATTAGGATGGGGAGGAAGTACAAAAAGCTTAGTCTCATAATTAAATAGATGAAATTATTATTTGTTGGAGGGGGTACAGATTTAGAGTTGGAACTGAAAGAAATGTCTGATTTAAAAGACAATAATATTATACATATTAAAGAAGTCAAGTAGAGTAAAATGAGACTCTTTAAGTCAAACATTCTTCGCTTAAAAACATTTTAAACAGCTACACCATTAACATTCATACAGTAAGATCATACAACTTTTCAAGTTTCAATTTTTTATATTCAGTTTTTAAATGAAAGAAATATTGGTAAAGTTCATGTGAAGTAACGAAGGTAAGACAAATGACATAACACTAGAATAAAAATAATCGCTAGAGGAAGCAATTCAGTATATTTTGATAGCCATATAACAATTGGTTGTCGTACTTGGACTGAGTAGGTTAAATTTTAAAAAAAACTGTTTTTATGGAGCAACCTGTGAACAGAAATAAAGTATTAAATACAGCCTACTAGTTTTTAGTGCATTTTTACTTAACTTAAATCTACAAATACAACTGTAGAAAGTAGAGGGAATCATTACATTCAGCAGGTAAAATTATTAAATTATTTAGTTAATTCGACAACGTTTTTGTCTGGGACTATATGGCCGATGTGCAAAAATTACTTTAATAGAAGTGAATTTTCAAGTCTACTAATTGATGATTTGACACAGCAAATGGTTTCTTTTTTAAAACCAGAGCCAATTAATTATTTTAAATTCATGACATTTAAAAATTAAACAGTATTTATAAAACAATTTTAATACATCTTTGTTATATATTACAAACAATGATCGTTATTTTCTTGCCCTTAAATTTATTTGTATTTTTATAGACTTTTGGGCACATAGTTGTAGATTATCTTCGCTGGTTTTCAAGCTTTTATACATGGGAAGTAACTAAATTTAATATCTGGCATACAACGATTCCACCTTTTCTGCAATGCAATGTGCTTGGCTTATTAAATCAAGATGGTATACATTATTATATTTATTATTGAGTACTACAATAAAATACTTAAATATTTACTTATATATCTGTATTTCTAAAGAAAACAAATTTGTTTCATTTTCTTATTTTCCACTGCATTTAAAAGCTTATTATAATAAAGATTTTTGTATTTGTTTTTACATTGTACTCTTCTATCGTATTTATTAAACAAAGATGTAATGCATGCATTATATAGATTATAGTGTACTACAATTATATACATACTTAAATATATATATATATATATATATATATATATATATATATATATATATATATATATATATATATATATATATATATATATATATATATATATATATATATATATATATATATATATATATATATATATATATATATATATATATATATATATATATATATATATATATGTATATATATATATGTGTGTGTGTGGGTGTGTGTGTATGTGTGTAAATAAGTGTGTGTATATATATATATATATATATATATATATATATATATATATATATATATATATATATATATATATATATATATATATATATGTGTGTGTGTGTGTTTTATGTGTGTTTTATGTGTGTATATGTGTGTGTATTTTTATATTATACATTTGTTTACATTTTCGTACAACCCCAGCACTAATCGACTACCCCCCCCCCACCCCAGGGGAGGGCGAACTGCTCAGATTGGAAACAATAAATACAATCTTGATGTTTTCCTCCTAAAACTAAGACGAGGGGAGGGGGGTGGAGATTGCGGGTTATGAAGTGCGTGGTATATCTGTTAGTGATCTTAGTTTAAGAAGCCTTTGGAGCAATTTGAAACGGGAGCTAAATCTTGCACTTTGTTGTCATGTTATACTAAAGTCACATCTAATGTCTCGGGTGGTGTTCACATCATCCTGTATTTACAATGTGTGTGAAAATTACAAGATCGAGTTGTATAAATGTGTAAAAGTTACAAGATCAACATCTATAATTACTTTATTTTTTTCAGAGCTAAATATGAGTGGTCACTTGCAAACCTCAACTTTGGCCAGAGTTCTGATAATTGTGCTGGTCATCTTTCATGACGTCAGCGGTCACGGTCGGCTGATTGAGCCCCCGTCCCGAGCCTCGATGTGGCGTCTGGGGTATGACACGCCCCCAAATTATGACGACAATCAGCTGTTCTGTGGGGGTGTGGGGGTAAGTACACACACTGGTGCTGTTGTCTGTGTGTTGTTGTATGTGTGTTTTTGTACGATTGTTGTTGTATGTGTGATGTTGTACTTTGTTGTTGTACGTGTGTTGTTGTATGTGTGTTGTTGTACGTGTGTTGTTGTATGTGTTTTGCTGTTTGTTTGCTATTGAGTGTGAGCTGTTGTTTGTTTATGGTTGGATATTAGTTGGTTCTAGTCGAGTTATATAGTGTCGGTGTTTTTCTTGTACTCCTGTTTTGTCCGTTGATGACGAACAGATATAAATTGTTACACGGAATTTATAAAGGTTCGCTTTATATCTCTAATCAATTTAAAAAATGCTATGCTTACAAGTTCGTAACTATCTGCTTTAGTTTACACAATCAAACTGAATTACTGCAGTATTTTATTTCAACTATACGACATGGAATAATATCAGAAGCAAGACTAGATCATGTAATTCACAGCAATTACTAATAACTTATTAACATGACGACATACAGTAACATCACAATGTGCACAACACGACATCAACAACACGACATCAACAACAGGACATCAACAACACGACATCAACACGACATCAACAACTGGACATCAACAACATGACAACAACAACACGACATTCATCCATGCTTATCTCCCGCCAGATCCAGTACGGCCAGAACAACGGCAAGTGTGGGGTCTGTGGCGACCCCTGGAACGGCCGCCGGGAGCACGAGGCGGGGGGCATCTACGCCAACGGGATCATCGTGAGAAAGTACGAGGTGGGCGAGCCCATCAAGGTTAAGATCGAGCTGACCGCCAACCACAAGGGCTACTTCGAGTTCCACATCTGCCCCACCGACAACCCGTTCCAGAAGATCACAGAAACCTGCCTGAGGAAGCACCCGATGACCGTGGTCACCACTGGCAAGGTGCGGTACCAGGTGCCGGAGGGTGAGTACTACTCTCAGCAAACCTACGAGCTGTACCTCCTCCCACCGAAGAACCTCCGGTGCAAGGCGTGCATGCTGCAGTGGAAGTACAACGCCGGAAACAGCTGGGGAACGGACAAGAACGGCGTCAGCTGTATCGGATGCGGGGACCAGGAGCAGTTCTACGGCTGCGCGGACATCGCTATAGGGCACGATGACGTCGTACTGGGCAAGCCTGCGGTCAAGCACCCGTGGTACTTCCAGGAGGAGACGGACATTGAGTGGCACATCGGGGTGGTCCACTTCAAGAACGGCACAAAGAACTCCAGCCCGGACTTGCATGCCAGGTCTGGCATCTCGTATCGTCTGCTGGCATGTCTGCTCACGTATGTCGTCACGGTGTGGACCATTCTCACGTCTTAAAGTTCACATCGTGAGTCGCACTAGGACTGTGCCAGGTTTTCTGACAAATAACAAAAACATTGCCAAATTTCTCTGACAAAAAACTAGAACATTGCCAGGTTTTCTGACGAATAAAAACATTGCCAGATTTTTCTGACAAATAAGAAAAACATTACCAGATTTCTCTGACAAATAAGAAAAAACATTGCCAGATTTCTCTGATAAAAACCAGAACATCGCCAGGTTTTCTGACAGTGTTCCATAAAAAGTGCCATATTTTATAACACAACGCTTGGCATTAACCAGAATTCTAAAACGAATTCCGATTTATGATTTATCATTGATTCTACGATGAACACTTACGATGTATAGGTGCTTCTATATTTCTGCCGAACTGGACGATTCCACTGATATTTTCATGTATGCCTATTTGTCTCATTGCACAAATTGTGTGAAATGTTCAGTATTTGCTTACATTGACAAGGGATATATTTGTTTTAAAAAAAAACTTTTAAATTAGAATGCCATATCAGACTTCTACTGTAAATACCAGCCTTTGTCAATGAGAATTGTTTCAACCTTCTGCATACAGGTCCAGTATGTCTGTGATAGAACCATGTAGGGTTAGAGCGGATGAGAGTATGTGTGTAAACTTGATTGTTAGTTGATAAAAGTATTGTAAATGCATGATTGTCAGTGAGTAGAAGCTATTGAAAGCTCATATAAAAAACGTGATTGCTAATAGTTGGAAGTTAATTTAAAACGTGATAGTTATGGGATGAATTAGCTTCTCGATGTGTGATTGTAAATATTCCTTGATTAGTTACTCTGTAAAGCTTCAAGACATTCATGCTGTATAAAATATTGAGGAGTTAATTAGATCTGCTGGTCTCGTCTATAAACACGCCCCTTTTTTCCAAATTTTGATTACGTCTACCCACCCTATTAATAAAAATCTTACACCTCTAAAATGACGCTGCACTTCGTCCTGCCACCCACCCCCATTTCCCTCCTCCCCAAAAAGCGCAGTTTTCCCACCATGAAACAGTTATTTCTTTTTGCAAATTTTATTCAGATGTGCTAAGTCAAGGTACGTCAATTAATTTGATTACATTTTACATAAACAAAAAGTATGAGTATATTAAATGAAAGTTAAAAGATTTTTTTTTTAATATAAAAATCACATAAGTTTGACTACTCCTGACGAGTGTGACGTCATTAATTTACGACCCTACATATGGCTGGATTATTGGTGGGTTGCAGGTAGATTAAAATTGATGGGAGGGGGGGGAGATGCCCAATGTTTGTGTGTTTGGCTAAGACAGCCCACAAGTTGTGTACACAACAACCAGTGTGTACAAGCTACCAAAGACAAACCTAAATAGTAACAACCAGATGTTTCTCAACACGCTGTCTGTAACCAATCGACTCAAGTCTCTCAAACATTGCGTCCACGGCGTCGTGCGTCAGTCCGACATTCTCCCAGCCTTTAGACAAACGTTGACACATCCAGCTTGCCAAATCACAGGTAATCAACATCAACAGTGGGGGAAGGGGGGGGGGGGAGAAGGGGGGAATACTGGTCGCCTACGGGCTTGACCGACTGGTCTGTGGTCACAACAACATCTTGACCTTGTGTGCGGCCTTGATGTCAAAACTTCAAGGCTAATTACTATCACTAAATGTAGAGAGTAATTATACAGAACTCAAAGGTTTTAAATAAATGGTGTCATATGACGAGGTGATTTTGTATGGTGTTGTTGTGACTGTAAAACTAGCGATGGTGTCATGTTTTGAGAGAGATTGTATGGTACACATCTCAAGCGGTGAAAACTATCGACAGCGCAACTATCAACTACACGTTACAAAGCCATACTAAAACGTTAAATTATATCTACATTATCTCGAAGTGTGATTTAGCGAGTTTGTATTGAGTCAGAGTTTAGTTAGAGTCGGCTGTGACGTAATACTACATGTGTGTGATGAGTAAAGCTGATCGGATTGGGGGGGGGGGGGGGAGGAAGGGGTTGGGAATTTCATAATTCATCGATGACATTATTTTTATGAGAGCCCCCTTGGTTAACTCAGCTAAATCGGGTACCTCTGAAAAGAAATGTACACACCGCACACGGTTGGGCTATTTAGAAGAACTGGTTTCTTCTTTTTGTTTCTTCCAGTTTCCCATTCCATTGTTTTTCTCACTGAACAAATGATTAGATATGTTTTGTGATCATGAATAAAACGCTAAAACATATGGTTGTTGTTGTTCGTTTTAATTTCAAAGTTTTTTGTATTTTTTAAATCAATTTTAGCTGACTATTTTATTGCGGTTTTGGAGTTAACTGATAAGCGCACGCATATAGAACATACATATGAGCTATGTATAGATACACGGAACTCATACATACAACATATACACACCTATCACATATATATATACGAATAACATATACACACAATACACTTACACACAATACTAGGCTAACTTAGAATATACTACACCTCAAGTGCATGTCTCACATAGAAGTGAGTGGCGCACTTTGAACCAAACTAGATCATAAAGTTAGTCATTGTCCATTAGACATCATGAAGTTTGTCATTGTCTATCTCTTGACGTCTTGATACACTACAATACAAGTCTTTGTACATGTGTCAAGACCCGAATGAGAGCCGAATACACAGGTATGTTCGATAAATTTGTCGTTTAATAAATCGTTATTCAGCCGTTCAACATGATGAAGTAGAGTTCACCTGAACCTCGGCATATGAAAGAATAGTATTGTTAAATCCACGCTCAGTCGCTTAATAATTTATTTAGTTCACACTGCATGTCTGTTCTTACGTGTGTTTTTGGCGAATCGTGTTACTTATTTTGACCCACTTCGAATGCAGCGATCTCATTCAGGTATTAAATTAGTTATTACAAATTATTATAAAGATGGCAGTTTGTAGTATCGAAATGGGAGATAACAGGATTGTTCTAGCGATCACTCGATCATCACTTATGTTTTAAATTTGAGAGTTAAACGTTAATTAGTAGTAGATAATTGTCTTTTAGGAAATGTTAGCTGCTGGTCCGGTTTAAAACGTATGTTTAGTTGTTAATTGTTTGTATGCAATTAAGTATCGACTTACTATTCTAATTTTTAAAATTTACAATTAGTAAAAAGTAGAAAATAAAACAGATATAAGAAAAACGGCGTCATTGATGGATGACCTCCTTAAAAACAATGAGAAGGATAATGTATTAACGTTTATTCTTTTTTTTTTTGTTTAATAAAAAACAACAATACATGCGATTAAAAATTGCTTTTAAACCGATCAGTAGCTGGCGCTCTCTATAAGAAAATATTTTGCCTCTTTTTAGTGTACGATCGGTTCTCAGGAAAAAAAAACAACCAACCGTGACCAACAGTTCAATGGCGTCATCTTGTAACTTCTTGTTATCTCCCATCTTGTTATCTCCCTTCTTGTTATCTCCCTTATCTCCCATCTTGTTATCTCCCATCTTGTTATCTCCCTTATCTCCCATCTTGTTATCTCCCATCTTGTTATCTCCCTTATCTCCCATCTTATTATCTTCCATCTTGTTATCTCCCATCTTGTTATCTCCCATCTTGTTATCTCCCATCTTGTTATCTCCCTTATCTCCCATCTTGTTATCTCCCCTCTTGTTATCTCCCATCGTGTTATCTCCCATCTAGTTATCTCCCATCTTCTTATCTCCCATCTTGTTATCTCCCATCTTGATATTTAATTTATTAATGACCCTACTTAGGCATAATGCTGACCACACTATCCCTTCATAAGCTAAGGTCACAGAAACATGAAACTATTGAAACTCTACTTGACTTGCACCATGGATTGTCAGGTTTGAAAAGGGAACTTTTCTTCTAATAACTCTAATTTAATTATTTTAAATAACTAATGTAACATATAATTAGATTTAAAAATAGATATTCTTGCATTGTTATCGGTTACGGATCTATCTGGAGATTTGAAACTGAACCAATGCATTACAAGTGGGTCGCAATTTGATTCCAGGATTTGTCATAAACCCACAAACAAAGAAAGCAAAACACAAACAACAACAAACTGCCATCGTGAACTAAATAAAAGCTTATAATAACATTCACGGGTGGGCGAGCTAATATGGAATGTATCAACAGCCACAAGCAGTAGCGTACGCAGGTGGGGAGCAGGGGGAGCGGCCGCTCCCCCTCTGGCCATTTTCAGCAAAGTGGCGCCTTTTTGAAACTTTTTAAACTCAAAGTTTTAAACAATGATATTTGTTAAAAAAATATTTTTGGTTGGCACATCTATGTAAATCACAAGATTTCTTTTCATGCAGCAATTAAGCATTATTGTACTAGTCTAGGAGTGTCTACGTTTACAACACGTATTAACAGCTGCATCAGTTTGCCATTCTAAAAATAACCATTACGATGCATTGCAATGTTTAAAATACCTCTACGGGTAGTACCACTTGGCAAGAGGGGTGTTAACTTTAAGGCAACTGTATAATGTATTTGCTTACGAATAATTGAATTAGAAAATGTTATACATATAACTTCACACATAATTAGTTTATATATACAGTTTGAATCGTGTGATTAATTAAAAAAAAATTACAATACAGAAACAAATACAACTGATGTGGCACCTCTATTTAAATTTACTTATGAGCAAACTGCGAAGTGGTGGGGAAATTTTGACAAGGCCAACAACGTCATCACGATGAAGTAGTAGTATTCTTACAGTTTGGGCGACAGTGATTACGATTACAAATTATATAAAACAGTTACAACCCCCATCCCCCATGGATTCCTCTGTAAAAAAAATATTGTCATAATACCACTGCTACTTATTTAAATCTATTTCTGTAATATATATTTGTGTAATATATATATTTGTGTAATATATATGTATGTTTAGAACAGTCATCTAAAAACTGACGCTATGTTCACTCTGAGTTGGTTATCTCCCCCATCCCCATACACACACACCTAACCACTACAATTGTGTTGAGCGACATTAATGTCACACCTAGGTATGTCACTAGGTTGGATAATTGACCTAAAGTGACCAGACAGTGGTGAATGAAGTTGAACCCCCCCCCCCCCCCAACCCACCCGAACTGATCTGTTAAGTAGATGTAGAAAAACGCGTAATGATGTACGAAAGTACCATGCCGCCAGAAAATTAGCTTTTTAAACGTAAAACTCTGTGAATATTGTTTTTGCAATTACCAGTAAAAAAGGTGTGTGATCAATACAGTGATCTAACCCATACCTATCACTTTGTTAAAAATTATCTTATAAGAACACAAAGAAGCAGTAGTTAATTAAAAAAATATGATCTGAACTAAAAGACCGATATTTAGTTAAATGTAGACTGTAATTCCGAGTGTTTTTCTATTATAACGAAAAGCGTGGTTTTATACCAACTCTGATTTTAAAAAGTTTCATTATGCTGTAATACTTTAGCATTTATAAGGACGATATATTAAATTCTGATTATAGACAAAAACATTTTGTAAACACGAATAGTGTAAAACAATTTCATTATATTCTAAAGTAATTATTTATTTGTTTTGACATTGATAATTAAATGTGTAGATATATACATATTTATATTAAGAGAGTGATTATTTCCCCTATTTCACTTGTCTTAAATAATTTCCCAGGAACTATTATGTAAGAATTTTTTTTACAAGAATTACAAAACAGATTGTGTTACGTTCATTGTTTTTGGTTGTAGTGTGTGTATATTTTTTGTTTGTTTAGATTGATACAATTTTTGTTTTGTCGGCCTACATTGTGTGTTTTTTCTTATTTCTTCAGTGTGGTACTTTCAATTTATTTTACATCATAGCGAAGTAATGACATACAGCTAGTAATTATATATATATATATATATATATATATATATATATATATATATATATATATATATATATATATATATATATATATATAATACACGTATATAGAACGTGTTAAAAATTCGGCGCCTTTTTTTGCTCTTTTCGCTCCCCCTACAACGAAAACCTGGATACGCCTCTGGCCACAAGACAAAACACGGCGAACAAAAATAGATTTAGCTATAATGTCTCACAAAGTTTTGTGTCAACCTTAGTGTGTAGACGGCTAGTGCCTACGTTGGAAAACAAGGTCACGACGCAATATCACGTGATATTGTTTACAGCTGTTAAGTGCACCCCAGGTTGTTTTGTTTTTTTTGCTACTGGCTAGGCCTGCGGCGATTACAAACTTGAAATGTTGACAGATTTACTGTAGTGTCTGCAGTGGCGTAGCTAAAGTGGGGCGGGTAGGTCGCCTCGGGCTCCGACCCTAGGGGACGCCAAAATGGGTAGAGTCTTTTTAAGCTCATTTTAAGCTGCAGTATCGAATTATACACAGTCAAATTTGAGTAAATAACGCCTACAATACATGACATACTGATTTAAACGTTTTCTACCTTGGATGTGTAAGGGTCAAATAAATATTCTTTGACCGGTTAAAACCGCTCACCAACATTTTCCAAGATGGGGGAGGGGCGGTATTTTTTTGCCAACATATATTGGAAGAATTTAAACCATAAGTGGTAAGAAGATAAATCTTTTGACTCTTAGAAAATAAAACAATTGTATTGGCGCATACTGCAAATTTTTGTCACCCATTGTTGATTAAAGACGCAACAAGTTCTTTGTGGTTTTACTTTACTTTTCTCTCAACTTCATTGGTAGAGTTTACATACATTTATTTGACTGCATTGTATATTGCCTGCACACATTGTATTAAAGGGAAATAAATATCACGAATTCTTTTGTAGCTGTCTGATCAGTAATATAGTAGTATAACATACGGTCGGTGTTAGTAGATATACGGCAGAAATTTTAAGAACTAAGAATATATATATATATTTAAAATCACCGAATTAACATTTTTACTATAAAACAAGTAAGGTGTAGGAAAGCGATGCGTGTTATTTTCTTGTTTCATAACAACTCCTTAATACTACAATTTTCATGTAGTTAAGTCCACGCAGCCTTCTGGGGTTGTCGGTTATAAGCGTGATGGTGCAGCACTTCTGCGAAATTCGAGTCTTCAATTTGTTGTGTCCGTTGGATTCCAGTTCGTTTGTTTCCTGTAGTTCGTTCATTTTTCACGAATTCATTCAATTAAATAGACAATTATCTAATATGAAGGTAAAACAATTAACCGCCACAACACAACCCACTGTAACTCCCCCACCCTATTTACCCCTATTCCAAGGCTTTGGTCGCTCATGAGATCTTTTACATAATTTAGCGACCAAAGCTTTTATTAAAGAAAGTACTGTTTAGTTTTTATTTATTATTTTTGGTTACATTAAAGGATCGTTATTATGTAATTTTTAAAATAATTATTTAACACTATTTTAGTTACTAGTGGATCGTTACCTTTATTTTCTACATAAAGCTTACCTTAAATCTAACTCTACAAGTAATCGCATTTATAATTTAATACAGACGTTAATAACAGTGCTGGCAGGAAATCAATCTTAACTGCATTTTCTGACGTGGTTGCTGGAAAAACTAACAGCTACTTATAAATGTGATATACTCTATTGTTGTAGTGCTTATTTCGTCAACGTGCTTAGATTCTCTCAAATCCGGATACATTATATATATATATATATATATATATATATATATATATATATATATATATATATATATATATATATATATATATATATATATCCTACAGTATATATACCTCTTCAGTAAAAGTAAGTAAAGTTCCCTTTCAAACCTGACGGTCTATAGGGCAAGTGAAGTAGAGTTCATTTGTTTTCGTGACCTCGGCATATGAAGAGATAGTGTGGTCAGCACTATGCCCAGCCGCCTTTACTTACCCTAACGTGAGTTAGGTACCCATCAGAGTTGGGTGGACTCAGGGACGGTCTACTGATTTGAACCTCGAGACTTACGGGGTGGCAGTCCAGCTCTCTACCGCTCGGCCACCCCGTCCCATCAGTATGACAAAGTAATCTAACGAAGAACAAAACCACTTCTACATAAAATGTATGGTAGATCTATACATCATAAGACACTTATTTCATTAATTCAGTTATATCTTACTAATTATTATTATTATAATTATTATTAAGTTAGGCTATCCCTAACGGTTGAGCCTAGCCCCTAAGCGAAAACAACATATCGAAAAAAAAAATTTGAAACACTATGCTGTTAAATGAATCTAAATATAACGTCACGATGTGAGGGGGATATAAGCTCGTTGCGTATATCTCCTAACGTCGGTGGATATAAGCAATACCCTCGCTCATTACCACATAATTCTGTATTTATTTATTTCTTTTGTTTTATTAATTTTATTTAAATTGAACTAAATTATTTTGCATGTTGCTGTTATTAGGCTCTCTTCATTTTCTGGAGAGTGACTTGCATTTCTTCTCTCTTCTTTTTGCCTCTAACATGGGTACCCAACCTCTTTTTACCTCTAACATGGGTACCCAACCTCTTTTTGCAAAACTTAAAAGCACGCCTATCTTTGGAAATCTTCAGCAACTCTTGACATCTTCTTACATAGGGTGAAGAAAATCCAGCAATTTCTATGACAAGATCCCTTACGAATTGTGCATGCTTAGTGGCAGTCCCCTTTCTACGTGTAGGCCTGTTCTTTCTGCCACTTTCAATTTTGGTTACTTTATTGACCTTTATTGAGGTCTACTGCTAAATTATAACGGACACCAATTCCTAAACTGGTATGTGCCTCTTTTATTGACGGCTTTCTTGAGAGTGTATTTATTTATTTCGACTTGAATTTTCAAGTCTCTAGATAATTGAGTAACTGAAGTATTCAATTGTAATTTAAAAGAAATCTATGATTTAGCAACTTAGATGTAAGACAAATATTGTCTTAGAAGCCGAAATATAGCCAAATAATTAATGTGTTCTTAAAGTAAAACTAGTAGTTCTTTTTTTTATTTTACTAGAAATAAGACATAAACTTTAACATTAAACTGTAATTGTTGCAATTAAATCTTTTAACTTTTGAAACATTGATTTATTTTAAAATAATGATTACTAGAATGATTATAGGACATTCAGCAACATAGAATCACATCGATCCATACACTCATGTGACAAGTAAAGATTGCGCGGGATGGTGTGAAATCTTTAAGCCGAAAAGCCAAGTATTTTTACAAGTCCGTCTGTGTGTCTGTGTGTGTGTTTGTGTGTCTGAGTGTGTGTGTTTGTGTGTCTGTGTGTCTGCGTGTCTGTGTGTTTGTGTGTCTGTGTGTGTGTGTGTCTGTAAACACGATTACTTGAGAACCATTTGAGTCACGTTGATTTAATTTCATGTATAAATTTTGTAGTTTTCTATGAACTTTTGAACAATTTTCGGTAATCGGAAGTGGGAGCACTCTTCTTCCGGTCTCTTAAACGCCGATAACTTAATTACCATGAAAGTCAGGTAGACGAAATTTCACATACAAGTATTAGATTAATGCGCATGTTTCTGTTTAACTTTTGAACGATTTTCGGTAATCTGAAATAAATCTTTATTTTATATCAGCGGGAACACGATAACTTGAGAACGACGAAATTTCATTCATAAGTAAAAAAAAAAAAAAAAATTACAATGGATACAATTCTTCCAGAATTTTTTCTCCGGTGGGAGGGGGGGGGGGGGGGGGGGTCGCGGTTAAAAGTATATATTTTCTATATAAATTCCGTTTCATTGGGGAGGGGGGGGGTAGAGATTTCTGAAAGAAACTCTGTACCCGATCGCTAGGAGTAGTGCTTTTCGCTATTTCCGATTTCTTAAAAAGGTAATCAATATTTCTGTTAGAAAGCACTAATCGTCAGCTCTACTAAACTTACACTGTTTGCGTTTATTAGATACCCAATTCTTATCTCGGTTCGTTTCTATTATGTTTAAAGGTTAATGTATTTAAAAATTAATAGATTAAGCGGGAATGATCTCCCTTAAATGTTCTGGTATATTCCTATATAACAGTAAATAAAGGGAGATGGCACTTTCAGGGCAAACTAGATTTGGACATCAAAGGAGACGTAGAAAAAATTTACAAATAAAACTTAAGCATGAAAATAATTCAGAAATTTAATATTTATAGAACCAAAGCTGCGAATCCAGAGAGGGAAGGGAGCGTCGAATTAAAAGTTCGCCCCAGGGCGTCAGGATGGGTCGCTACGCCCCTGCGCGTTAACTGGTCTGTGGAACTACTATGATGGGCGGGGAGGGTAAGGACGTGTTGCTACATGTGTTACGACACAGCAGTGGTAAACATGAAATGGTAGAGGGAGAGAACTGTGTTTACAGCCTGATCTCTGACAACATGAGGTCACAATGGCGCTACTTGATTTTTGGCAGAGGCAAGGTGACACATTGCGACGCTTAGAGCAAACTAACAATATGCGCCCCCCCCCCCCCCCACTACTCAAGATATATAGCAGTATATATATATATATATATATATATATATATATATATATATATATATATATATATATATATATATATATATATATATTTACTTAAGTATGTATGTATGTTTATTTATATACATATATAATTTTTTACTATATTCTTTTCTATATTAATTAATTCGTCTATGACTGATTTTACGCTTCTTGCTTCCCTTTCTTGTGTGAGAAAACAAGCACTTCAAGGAAAGATAAGCAGGGGAGATTACTTAATAGCATTTTAGGGGACGTAAATCAGTGTAAATACTGTAAAACGTGTGTTTATTTTATCAACCGACAATTTCGACCCTACTGTCACCTTTACGAAAATGCATCACTGCAGGTGGTGTAGATGGGCTAACCAGATTTTTTACGACGAACACGGCCTAATGATAATAAAATATTTTTATGGCCATTTATTGACAGACGAAGCCAACCAAGAATTTATCTTAAGAAATGTACAGCCAACATCGGTATACCAAGTCCATAATTGTATTGGTTTGGTACTACGTGTGCTATAGTCCAAAGGTAGTGTGTGGGTAAGGCTATATTGTCTGGTGTGTGGGTTAGGCTACATTGTCTGGTGTGTGGGTAAGGCTATATTGTCTGGTGTGTGGGTTAGGCTACATTGTCTGGTGTGTGGGTTAGGCTACATTGTCTGGTGTGTGGGTTAGGCTACATTGTCTGGTGTGTGGGTTAGGCTACATTGTCTGGTGTGTGGGTTAGGCTACATTGTCTGGTGTGTGGGTTAGGCTACATTGTCTGGTGTGTGGGTTAGGCTACATTGTCTGGTGTGGGTTAGGCTACATTGTCTGGTGTGTGGGATAGGCTACATTGTCTGGTGTGTGGGTTAGGCTACATTGTCTGGTGTGTGGGTTAGGCTACATTGTCTGGTGTGTGGGTTAGGCTACATTGTTTGGTGTGTGGGTTAGGCTACATTGTCTGGTGTGTGTGTTAGGCTACATTGGTGTGTGGGTTAGGCTACATTGGTGTGTGGGTTAGGCTACATTGTCTGGTGTGTGGGTTAGGCTACATTGTCTGGTGTGTGGGTTAGGCTACATTGTCTGGTGTGTGGGTTAGGCTACATTGTCTGGTGTGTGGGTTAGGCTACATTGTCTGGTGTGTGGGTTAGGCTATATTGTCTGGTGTGTGGGTTAGGCTACATTGTCTGGTGTGTGGGTTAGGCTACATTGTCTGGTGTGTGGGTTAGGCTACATTGGTGTGTGGGTTAGGCTACATTGGTGTGTGGGTTAGGCTACATTGGTGTGTGGGTTAGGCTACATTGTCTGGTGTGTGGGTTAGGCTACATTGTCTGGTGTGTGGGTTAGGCTACATTGTCTGGTGTGTGGATTAGGCTATATTGTCTGGTGTGTGGGTTAGGCTATATTGTCTGGTGTGTGGGTTAGGCTACATTGTCTGGTGTGTGTGTTAGGCTACATTGTCTGGTGTGTGGGTTAGGCTACATTGTCTGGTGTGTGGGTTAGGCTACATTGTCTGGTGTGTGGGTTAGGCTACATTGTCTGGTGTGTGGGTTAGGCTACATTGTCTGGTGTGTGGGTTAGGCTACATTGTCTGGTGTGTGGGTTAGGCTACATTGTCTGGTGTGTGGGTTAGGCTATATTGTCTGGTGTGTGGGTTAGGCTACATTGGTGTGTGTGTTAGGCTACATTGGTGTGTGGGTTAGGCTATATTGTCAGGTGTGGGTTAGGCTACATTGTCTGGTGTGTGGGTTAGGCTACATTGTCTGGTGTGTGGGTTAGGCTATATTGTCTGGTGTGTGGGTTAGGCTACATTGGTGTGTGTGTTAGGCTACATTGGTGTGTGGGCTGGTACATGCTGCCCTTATAACGCAATAACACGGTGCCAGTAATTGTGTAGGTAAAACTCAAGAATGTTTTGGGAACCGTTTTCTGGTTAGCAGTTCAGGTTACATATTAAACCCTTGTCGTTTTAACACGCGGAGGATCGGGCCTGGGTGGTTCGACCTCCGAATGTTCGAACCCAAATAATTAGGTATGGGAAGCTTCGACCCTTGAATGTTCGAACCCAAATAATTAGGTATGGGATGCTTCGACCTCCGAATGTTCGAACCCAAATAAGTAGGTATGGGATGCTTCGACCTCCGAATGTTCGAACCCAAATAATTAGGTATGGAAAGCTCCGACCCCCCCCCCCCCCCGAATGTTCGAACCCAAATAATTAGGTATGGGATGCTTCGACCTCCGAATGTTCGAACCCAAATAATTAGGTATGGGAAGCTTCAACCCTTGAATGTTCGAACCCAAATAATTAGGTATGGGATGCTTCGACCTCCGAATGTTCGAACCCAAATAATTAGGTATGGGATGCTTCGACCTCCGAATGTTCGAACCCAAATAATTAGGTATGGGAAGCTTCGACCCTTGAATGTTCGAACCCAAGTAATTAGGTATGGGATGCTTCGACCTCCGAATGTTCGAACCCAAATAATTAGGTGTGGGATGCTTTGACCTCCGAATGTTCGAACCCAAATAATTAGGCATGGGATGCTTTGACCTCCGAATGTTCGAACCCAAATAATTAGGTGTGGGATGCTTCGACACTAAGACTTGATTGTTCGGCGCTGGTGGTTTGACCACTGATATTTTAGCCTATGTGGTTTAACCCTGAATGGTTTAACCCTGGTTGTCCGGCCTTGTTATTTCGGCCCAAAAGGTTTGACCCAGCACTGTTAGCTACAAGGGGTTTGACTTATATTTTAGCAAGTACAATGTCGGTCCTAACGTCCAAACAAATCCCATAAATTTGGTTTTTAGTTATCTGACTAGAGGTTTGTGTTACTTGCTAGGTCCTTTGTGATTGTATTTGCATTTGAGTTATTATATTCTGTATCCCATACATATTGACTCTCAATTTATTAAAACTTGTATCACTTAAGCCTGGTATGGGATATGGCTTAGACACATGTTTGAACAGTCGAATCGTTAAATGTAGGTCACATATGTTTAAAGTTGACGAATGTAAACACGTTCTGAATGGTCACATAGACGACTACATTAAAAGTATAGTTTGGCCTCAAGGGGATTGTGCAGGTATTGAAAAAAACGTGTAGTCTCTAACTCTTCGTTTTTTTACTGCTGCTAAAAATAAAACCAACGTGATTGGCTCAGTAAGTGAGAAGCCGAAATTTGAACTTGTTTTAAATAATTGTAAACTAGATTTATACTTTACAGATATATTTGGACCTAGTATTTATACTTTATAGAAATATTTGGACCTAATATTTACAGAAACATTTGGACAATATGGTCTCAGAAGCATTTTTTTCCCAGAAAATGTTATTAAATAGATTCTTTGTGTAACTAACTTGGTCCATGGATTTATATCCGGTTAAAATATCACGTGATGCTGTATACCCGTGATCCATGCGATACTTATCAAAGTTGTGCTATAGTTTTATATTACACAAGGAAGATAATAGGACCGACTGTAGCGAGACGAAAGGAGTGGGTGCTAACCGGAGTGGGCGCTACCCGGAGGCCAGAAAGAGATTCCTTGTTAGACGGGACGGAACAAAAAGTGGTTTGTGGAGATGTGTCGCAGTGTGTCTATGGCGCTGTCAAATTGTGTCCATGTCAAATTGTGCCCATGACGGTGAAATAACAAATCAGACAGCGTTTTCTTATTGACTAGCAGGTAATGTCTAATGTTTCTCTGATGTTTCTCGTTTTATCCTATACATTTTGTAAATTCATGTTTATTTACTTATTTGCCAAATACTACATTAAAAGGTTCATTTATCTTAATATTTCTTTATAATTTTTGATGATGGTTTTGTCAAATATGATTACGACTTATCTTACATCAATTTTTAAATATTCATGAAGAGAAATATAAAAATCAATGAAGCTTTGTTATGCTTTTTCTGATTTATCCATGTATAAAATGTGTTTTTACATGACACATTGTTTAATAAAGTTATAAAGGATAATGAAATAAACTGGTTGTATAAAGGTATTTAAGTATTCGACTTGAGCTAACGGAAGATGAGGCGGAGATGTAGGCCTAGTGTAGGGTAGAGGTGTGGGGTGGAAGTGTAGGTGTAGGCCTAGTGTAGGGTGGAGGTGTAGGGTGTAGGTGTAGGCCTAGTGTAGGGTGGAGGTCGGGGTGGAGGTGTAGGTGTAGGCCTAGTGTAGGGTGGAGGTGTAGGCCTAGTGCAGGGTGGAGGTCAGTGTTTCTTCCAGACTTTTTACTCCGGGGAAGGGGGTGCGAACTAAAATTTTCGGGGAGTGGGGGAGTAGGGTTCGGAATAAAATTTCCGGAGGGGGGAGGGACGGACACTGCTAAAAGTATATATTTTCTATAGCTCTCTCACATTATAATATCTGCAATCTCGGGGCATTGATATGCCGATGTACCACTGTATATATATATATATATATATATATATATATATATATATATATATATATATATATATATATATATATATATATATATATATATATATATATATATATATATATATATATATATATATATATATATATATATATTGGTCTCGCGATACAGGAAGTATATTTGTTATGCCTTAAGTTATTCGACAACACGTCAGTTCCGTGTGTCTGGCCTGTTGATTAGGCTGCCTCGTGTAGCTTCCATTGTTAGATGAAATCAGAGAACGGTCCACTGGATCGGAAGGAGGAAGTTGAACGACGCACTAACATGTGTACTGTAGGCTTGCTTAGGGTCACTGCGTGAATCACAGTCGAAAGCTATAAAACAACAAGTGCACTGAAAATTCTATATTAGGGGTCGTTCATAAATGACGTAAGACCTCAAGACGTTGAAGTGATACTGGCTGTTTATGAACAGCGGTGGAAGGGTTTTCAGAAAGTGTTACATCACGCTTTAACATTTTTTTTTTATTTCACAATTTTAAAAAATCTTTTTAAAAATTCAAAATAACAAGGAAATTATTTAAAATGCCCCACTTTTTATCATCATCCCTTACCCTTTTTATGTTAGACATAGTACTAAACTATGGAGGATATTGTATAAATAAATAGAGTAAATTTTTCTACGATACAATTTGAACAAAAAAATCTTTTCACAGCCCGTATATTATTATAAATGAACTGTTTTAGGGTGTGGTTGTCTGTGTTATTTTCATAAAGTCTGATTTACGATCTAATATCTTTTCTTGTTTGTTAGATGCGTCAGCGATGATTTAAAACCAGTTTTTTTTTCATGGGAAAATCCGAATATAAATTTAGAGTATTTGTAACGTTAAATATTTACTTAAGTGCACTTGATCTTAAAGGAAAATTGTACATTTATAAACTACTGAAAAATTTTTAGTAAGTGAACTTAAAGAAGTTATATATTTTTACAACTGATTTTCATTAAAAATTGTTGTTCATATATATATATATATATATATATATATATATATATATATATATATATATATATATATATATATATATAGGCCAACTGTTTCGAAATATTTTTTAACTTTTAACGACTTTTTATGATACCTTTTTTCTGTTGTCCTGTAGAGTTAAAAGATGGCAGCCATTTTGGTGATGACGTTTGTTGTGTGGTTGCTTGCACACAAAGTTCAAGGCCACGGCAGGCTGCTGGAGCCCCCTTCTAGGGCGTCTATGTGGAGGATGGGGTTCAACACGCCCCCAAACTATGACGACAACCAGCTCTTCTGCGGCGGGGTTAAGGTAACTTGATGTCTTCAGATTTCAATAAGGTTGGGGGGGGGGGAGATTACCTAGGCCTACACGTGACTGGTGAAAGGGGGGGGGGGGCAAGATTGTCAACATTACAGCCTGCAGACTAATATAATTGTCTAGCCCATATATTTATAGAATCCACACATAACTCAAGTAAAATATAATTGATAATTGACGACAACAAATGAAACCCATAATTGTCCACTATCACAAAGTCCTTATTAGCCTGCTTTTGTGATTATGTATTAATTAATATTATTTCTTGAACTGTAGTTAAATTACGGGGTACGGCTAACCGAAATTTACCGTTAACTTTTGATTTTTTCTTCCATCAGGTTCAGTATGAGGACAACGGGGGCAAGTGTGGGGTCTGCGGCGATCCCTGGCAGGGACCTCTAGAACACGAGCCCGGGGGGAAGTACGCCACCGGCACCATCGTCCGGAAGTACAACGTCAATGACGTCATGCTTGTGGTCGTTGAGATCACGGCCAACCACAGGGGGTATGTCGAGTTCCGGTTGTGTCCTTCTGACGACCCTATGGCTAAGATAACCCAAGACTGTCTAGACAAGTACGTGCTCAAAAACACGACAGGAGCTTCGCGGTTTGCTGTTCCCGAAGGCGACTATCTGACACGATTGTTTATTAATGTCACCCTCCGCATCCCGACCGGGCTGCGGTGTAGAGCTTGCATGATACAGTGGAAGTATAATGCCGGGAACAGCTGGGGAACTTTCCCAAATGGAACCAGTTGCGTGGGCTGTGGGAACCAAGAACAGTTCTACGGCTGTTCGGATATCGCGATAGGATACGATGACGTCGTTCTTGGCGTCACCGCTAAACCAAATTACGTCATACCGGATATGACGACCAATGGCGTGAAGACGAATGACAGTATGCCGTGTGAGTACGCTGATATTCTGGGGCCGTGCCACGCATGTTGTACGCGTGTGCACGTGTGGCTAATTGGGGCAGCGGTTCTTTTTGCTCTCAGACTTTGTGTGATGTAACAGTGGGATGTAACACAGTGTGATGTAACACAGTGTGATGTAACACAGTGGGATGTAACTGTGTGATGTAACACAGTGGGATGTAACACAGTGTGATGTAACACAGTGTGATGTAACACAGTGTGATGTAACACAGTGTGATGTAACACAGTGTGATGTAACACAGTGTGATGTAACAAAGTGTGATGTTACACAGTGTGATGTAACAGTGTGATGTAACACAGTGTGATGTAACACAGTGTGATGTAACACAGTGTGATGTAACACAGTGTGATGTTACACAGTGTGATGTAACAGTGTGATGTAACACAGTGTGATGTAACACAGCATAAAGTAACACAGTGTGAAGTTACACAGTGTGATGTAACACAGTGTGATGTAACACAGTGTAAGCTATCCATCAATTCTTCATTGTTGGACCTTACTGTAAACCTTACAGAAACATGTTTTTAATGCACTAAAAATAATAGAAAAGAATCTTTCTTGAGCTAAATTATTAAAAATCAGCGTTGGTGGCACTAGAAATGTTTTTTCAGGACATTTTTGGATGACATTCCTCATGACTAAAGCAAACTATTAAAAACCCAATTGGCTTTTAATCCGTCTAATATCCTAAATTAAAAACACTCTACTTGAGTTGTATCTGACTTTTGTGAACTTTTTCTAAGATGTGTGGTCAGATATTTAACATGAACACCAATTCACCTGTAAAATCAATGACAGATCGGTTGGTCTTACAACCTAGTTATTTCTCCTGTTCATTATACTAGCGATTGAACTTATATTTAACTTATTGAATAGATTGAAAATTAGACATTGCATTGTCATCGGAAGTGAATGTATTTGGAAAATAAAGAAAAACCACTCTGTTAGCCAACAAGCAAACCAATCCAAGGACAAGTTAAAACTAACCATAAATTCTACCATAATCACCGAACAACATTTTTTCCCGCCAAACTCAATGAAAACCATGATCTTGTTGATTACAGCTCATAACTACAACATAATTTTAATTTCGACACACAATAATAATGTTTGATTTTTTAATATTTTTCAATAATGTTGATAAAATAAACATGTTTGTTACTATATCTTTATCCAGTATTTTTTTCTCTATTTTATTTCTTCTCGGCTTTAAAATGTTAGAATCAGTTTAATTTTGAGTTGTAACCTGATTTCAAAGAATTTCGTATTTTTATCACTGAACTGTGAGGACTGTTTTGATTCACTATTTCACTATTACCTACTCTTAATACCAATTATATTTCACATGAACTTAATAAAATAAATTGGGAGTGAGCTCCTCTTAAATTTCTCGTATAGTAGTATTTATCTGTAAGGACTGGTATGGCAAACGACAGTTTTGTGACAAAACTCTCGTTTTTCGGCAAAATACAAAAATGCGAAAGGTTCAGATTAAACCATAATATAAAATTATAAAATTTCTCAAAGTTTATGACAAAACGTAAGTAGAGAACAGCACCATTTCCGATTACCTGAAATCGCACAAGAGTATTTTTAAAAACCTACGTATAGGATCTACTTATAAATATATTTGCAATTTTTCCAACCTAACTGAAACGGTACTCAATGTATTGTTTTAAAGCCCACACACATACCCATACATACACACACATACACACACAACACACACATACGCACGCACACACACTTACATACACACATATGCACGCACACATACACACATACATACACACACACATACACTTGTAGACAGACAAGATGGCTAAAGTTAGTTTTTTTCCTATTCACAGTGTTGAAAATCTTGGAGACTCATCAAAATCGAAAACTCGTCTATTTTACTATCAGGGTACTTAATTTATCTGCTTTTAAGAGACCCGAAGAAGTTTAACGACCACTTCCGATCACCGAAAATCAAAAGTTCATAGAAAACGACAAACTTATAAATGTAATTTGGCCAACGTAACTTTAAAGGCACGCAAGTTATCGTGTTTACTGACACACTCTCTCTCTCACACACACACACAGAGGCACGCACGCATACGCACACACGCACACACACACACTATTATAAATCTGTATCAGTCCCAACAAAACGATGATGAAAACTGTAATACTAAAGCGAACATGGCAAGGCAAACTGACGCTGTAAATTACATGTCTGAGGCACACAACACAAGTCGAAATAACTAAATATAGAATTATGTGTAATCAAGAGAGCGTAGTGCTTATATCTGGCAACTTTAGAGTAAATGAGTAATGTGCTCTCCCATCGTTACGCAGTGGCGTAGGCAGGGGGGGGTAGGGGGGTCATAACCCCCCCCCCCCCATAGACCCCTCGGTATATAGAAAAAGTATGAGGGGGTGTGCAAATCGAAAGTTTGAGGGGGGGGGGGGGGGGTGCAAATCAAAAGTTTGTCCCCGGGTAAAAATTGGACCCCCCCCCCCCCCCCCCTTGAGACGATCCTGGCTACGCCACTGTCGTTACGTTATATTTAGCTTCATTTATTGGGCATGCCATTTTTTTAAACAAATGCATTATCGTCGCGTCAAGACCTACGTTAAAGTTTTGAAGATATTGGTCTGGTAGGAGTAATATTTTTTCAGAAATCTGAAATAACGTAAAGTCATACCTACGTTCAACGAAAATCAATTATCGATAGAATCAAAAGAATGATATACTATAACCATATTTAAGATTTCGTCTATCTAACGGATACGGTCTTAAGTTATTAGTATAATAGAACAAAGCTGTAAACGCGCTCCCTACCATCCCCACCCCTACATGGTGTTAGTGAGCTGTGGTTCACGCTATGTTTACCTTCGTGGAGTCGGGTTTAGTGACGACTATTAGGGGCAGATAATTTAGTTTGAAACGATTTTAAACGTTGTGGGGGGGGGGGGGGGAGGGGAGGGGGTTATGGTCCTTAACGAGCTACTTATAGTGTTTTAAAGAAATATTTTCAGTGTCAGCGTTGGTACTGTCAAATTCACAAATTATGAATTACTGAAAAGTAGAAAAAACAACAACTAAATAGCGGCATATGATACGCCGCGGGTCGGCTCGTGTTTTATATTTAAATTTATGATCATGTTTTTCAAAGATGTTATAAATAGTTCCATAGTTACAGAGGCGTAGCGACCCTACCCGGCGCCCGGGGACAAACTTTTCGATTTGCACCCCCCCCCCCTCGAGATTTCGATTTGCACCCCCCCACCCCATCGAGATTTTGATTTGCACCCCCCCCCCCCCTCGAGATTTTGATTTGCACCCCCCCCCCTCAAACTTTCAATTTGCACCCCCATCAACCTTTAATTTATTTTTTCCAACCCATTTTGGCGCCCCTTAAGCTCGGCGCCCGGGGACATATGTCCCCCCCCACCCGCCCCCCCCCCCTCGTTACGCTACTGCATAGTTACCTCCCTTGGAAATTTTACTAGGGAAAGAAAAGCTAAGGGAAATAATTCACTTTAATTTTTTAGCAGTAAATTATTAAAGAAATTATGTAATACATTAATTAAAACATATCTTAATTATGTTATAAAGTACAAATCATATATAACGTAGAGATTTCTGAGATATTTGGTAAATATTTTATTTATTTGTAACTGTTTATTTGAAATGAATATCCAGAAGGGCTTTAACCTTTCAAAAAGTACTTTCTTTTAAATTCAGTGTTTAACAGGTCGTTAGTGCTATTTGTAGTGTCATTGCGCGTGTTTTATTTCATTAACCCCTAGCGTGCCTTCATCGCCAAGGGTCAATTTAATGTCATGGACATTTTTGGAATGATAGATCAGTATGAGTATTACAGAGACACTTCTCCCACGGTCGATTCTATTTCTGTCCATGTGTGTCTACAATGTGAACTTTTGACTCCACAGCTAAAGACTGAGCACAGTGAAGAGAAACCGAGTTTGCACACCTTATTTTAGTCTAGTCTTATGCCATTTTATTTTCTCTCTTTGATTATTATATATGCAATTGATGTTCATATCTTTGATGCTGTGTAAAACTATCAAACAAATTACTATTACTGATTTAAATGTTTAAAACAATTGATTTAAAAAAAAAACTGTTTAAGGACTGTACAGATATAGATGTTTGAAAGGGAAGAATGTTTGCTTTGATGTGTCTCGTTGTAATAATATAACTTTTCCGATTGCTTAAAATTTGTATCATTTTAATTCTCTGTAATCACAAATTTATTTCAGCTCTACTTAAAAACCCAAATTCTACACCGCCCCCAAACCCACCACGCCGAGGAAAAAAAATCCCTTGAATCATCATTTAATTACACATTTGCATTTTCGTGTTTTTATTTTTTTTTGTTTTTTTTTTTTTATATTTTGACGTTTTGTATTAGATCTATGTATAAGTAAACCATCTTAAATGAATGAAAATAGGCTACAAGTAAGAAAGAAATATTACTATTGTAAATCTGTATCAGTCCTTACAAGCCTATGATGAAAACTGTAATACTAAAGCGAACACACAACTGACGCTGTAAATTACATGTCTGAGGCGAAAAAAAAAAAACAAAAAAAACATGGGTAGCCACATTTAGTAACAATACATATACCATTGATGTTCATGTCTTTGAAACTGTATAAAACTACAAAATAAATAATTATTTTAAATGTTTAAAATAAATTTATTGATTTAAAAAAACTTGGGAGGACTGCTATAGATATCGATGTTTGAAAGAGAAGAATGTTTGATTTGATGTGTCTCATTGTACTCAACATATCATTCCGGCTGCTTATAATATTTATAATATAATTTTGTTTCTTTAATCCCTAATTTATTTCAGCTCTACTTAAAAGACCAAACCGTCTCAATCCACCACGCCGATGGAAAAAAAAATCCTTTGAATCACCATTTACTTGCACATTTGAATTTTCAGGTTAAAAACTAAAATTGTAATTAGACGTTTTGTATTAGATCTATGTTTAAGTAAAACATCTTAAATGAATGAAAGTAGACTACATGAAAGAAAGAAGTGTTACTATTGTAAATCTGAATCAGTCCTCACAAGCCGATGATGAAAACTGCAATATTAAAGCAAACACGCAAGGCAAACTGACGCTGTAAATTACATGTCTGATGCACACACACAAATTAATTACCAATTTAGAAAGCAAACGGAAATTCAGTGACAACCGTGTTCTAGATCTAGATCTAGAAACTTTAATTGTCGAAGGGTTTTCATGAGTATAGCTGTCGGAAAGAGAAGAATGTCTGATTTATAGTCTCACTATATTCTACATGTCATTCATTCTATTTAGAATTCATTTCCCTTTAAACAGCAATTTCAAAAGAATTCTTACTGTTAATATGTCAGTCCAATTTTTTTGACTTAGGTATGTGTGAGGTATGTGTGAGGTATGTGTGAGGTATGTGTGAGGTATGTGTGAGGTATGTGTGAGGTACGTGTGAGGTATGTGTGAGGTATGTGTGGGGTATGTTTGAGGTATGTGTGAGGTATGTGTGAGGTATGTGTGAGGTATGTGTGAGGTATGTGTGAGGTATGTGTGAGGTATGTGTGAGGTATGTGTGAGGTATGTGTGAGGTATGTGTGAGGTATGTGTGAGGTATGTGTGAGGTATGTGTGAGGTATGTGTGAGGTATGTGTGAGGTATGTGTGAGGGTGCAGTTGATGAAGAAGGTAACAACTGCTCTACCAAATGTAATGCAGGGTTGTAGAAAGTTTGTATTCTACAGATATATACTCTCTACGGTGATCGCCTTTCTTCCTAGATCTAGTACAGTTTCTAGTTACGATTTTAAAAATTTGATTGCTTTAAGTGCGCGCTGTAAAGCGAAATTGTGTTCGCACACTTCAGCATCTTGTGAGTTTGGAAACGTCATTTTAAAAACTATTTCATTCAATCCACACTACACAGAAACAAATTGTATTGCTGTTGTCCTGTTATTTCTGCCTCGATGAAATTGTTGGAAACATAGACCGCAGTCATCGTAACGGTAAAGTACTCCAACGATCCCGATGTTCATAAGATAGATAACACCAGTAGATCTAGAAAAGATCTAGATCTAGTCTAGATCTAGATCTAGATTCTAAATCTAGATAGATCTAGTTCTAGAATAATGATGTAGATCTAGATCTAGATCTAAATCCTAGCAACCTAGAATCTTGATCTAGAATAGAAGATTTTTATACACCAGAATTTCTAGAATCGGTAAGTTGTTTAGGGTAAGGAAAATGTTATGTTGAAGGCGCTTAGTTTAGGGTAGCGATATCTGAAAAGATATATACTAGAGGCGCTATTTTTGTGGAAATAGAAAGTCGACATTATTTAAGGTCGAAGGGGTAAAGAAAAACTTAATAAGTCGACAAAGAGATTAACCAGTAATTAATCCATAGATTAACTACATTTAACGAATAACTAAAAAGATGAATTAGATATAGTAGATGAACCTAGGAAGAGTAGAAAACATTGCAATTTGTTGTTTCCAGAGTATCATAAAATGGGGGTGGTTACCCATGGTGCTTTGTTGACCTCGGCTGTGGCGATTCTGGTCTGCCAAGTTCAAGGTAACGGTCGAATGCTGGAGCCCCCGTCCAGAGCCTCGATGTGGAGAGCTGGGTTCTTAACCACACCAAACTTTAACGACAACAGGGTCAACTGTGGGGGAAATAAAGTATGTTCTCATATGGGATTTTGTGTGTGTGTGTGGGGGGGGGGGGGGATAAAGTATGTTCTCATAGAGATTTTTTGGGGGAGGGGGAACAAAGAATGTTCTGATCGAGATTACGTGTGGGGGTGGGGTGAATAAAGTATGTTCTGATACAGATTACGTGTATGTGGGGGTGGGGGTGGGGGGTAAAATATCTTCTAGTAGAGATAGTGGTTAAGGGGGGGGGGGTGTATAAAAGAGTGTTTTCTTTGCAAGAGGGTTAAATCTGTATAAATTTTTTAGGTGTGTAAATGTATGATTTAGTAGTTATCATCAGGGTATACTGGGTATGTTGATATTGCGGGGGTGGGGGGTGGGTATAAAATTAGATTTAGAAATATTTTGTAAAATAGGTAAATTTTGTATTCGTAAAGATGTAGGATAGTCTTATGTTTAAGAGCGTCTGATGTGTATAAAAGTGCGTGTTGATAGCGATGATGCAATACAATACGCTAAAGCTGTTAACTTTACACCAAAGTGCCGTTAAAAAAGTTCAAGTAAAGGGCGATAACAACAAAGCCGATGAAAGGTTATACTGTATGTGTATGTCACTGGAATGTTCTTTGTTTAAGTTGTGATATATGGGGTATGAGATTTGTTTGAAATAGCTTGACGGAAACGTGTGATGATTTGATGTCTTTAAAAAGTCCCAGAAATTCTTTGACGGAAACGTGTGATGATTTGATGTTTTGACGGAAACGTGTGATGATTTGATGTTTTGACGGAAACGTGTGAAGATTTGATGTTTTGACGGAAACGTGTGATGATTTGATGTTTTGACGGAAACGTGTGAAGATTTGATGTTTTGACGGAAACGTGTGAAGATTTGATGTTTTGACGGAAACGTGTGATGATTTGATGTTTTGACGGAAACGTGTGATGATTTGATGTTTTGACGGAAACGTGTGATGATTTGATGTTTTGACGGAAACGTGTGATGATTTGATGTTTTGCCGGAAACGTGTGATGATTTGATGTTTTGACGGAAACGTGTGAAGATTTGATGTTTTGACGGAAACGTGTGATGATTTGATGTTTTGACGGAAACGTGTGATGATTTGATGTTTTGACGGAAACGTGTGATGATTTGATGTTTTGCTGCAGGTTCTGCACGAAATAAACGGCGGGAAATGCGGCGTTTGCGGAGACCCGTGGAACGGGCCCAGGGAACACGAGCCGGGAGGGCTTTTCGCCACAGGAGCCATCACGCGCAAGTACAGGACTAACGACACAATCTTCGTGGTTATCGAGCTGACGAAAAACAACCTGGGGTGGTTTGAGTTCCGGCTGTGTGAGTCTGACGACGCCATGGAGGAGAAGACCCACGAGTGTCTGAACAAGCATCTGCTGGAGGACGTCTTGGGCGATTCTCGGTTTGACGTGCCTTTCCCGGAGTACGTGAACAGCAAGCTCCTGCAGTTCTCGCTCGTCATCCCCGAGGGCGTCAGGTGCAGGGCGTGCATGCTGCAGTGGAAGTACCACGCCGGGAACAGCTGGGGGGTGGGGCCGGACGGGGTGGGCTGCGTGGGCTGCGGAGACCAGGACCAGTACCACGCATGCGCCGACATCGCCATAGGGTACGATGACGTCGAGCTGGGCAAGACGGATCGACCTGTGGTCAATATATGGACCACCACTAGCCCGCCCACTACCACACCCGAGTGTGACTGTGAGTGTTGACACCTCCAGTCTACCATGAGACGACCACCAGACAACCACCAGACGACCATCAGACGACCATCAGACGACCATCAGACGACCATTGGACAACTATCGAAACTAAACTCTTCGGAGCTTCTAGCATGTTATTTTAAATTATTGTTGAATGAATGCGTGCTAAAAGAAATAAAATTAAATATCATGGGAAGAAAAAGAAGAACAAGAAGAAGATCTTTTAAAAGTCCCTCATGAGATAACTCTGAAACAGAAATTCTCCTGACTCACCTGTTGGAACCAACTGCCGGGTTTTAGACTGACCTTTCGTTACCTGAACAGAACGAGCGATGACCTCGCATACACTAAAAAAATATTTTACATTCTGTTTTATTGCTATTGTAGTTTTTATTTTTATAAAACCATTTTAAGATTACAGTTAATAAAATGTAATTTGAGTTGATTTTTGTTTTGTCGTTGACATCGTGATTCAAGTGTCGATCTTTATTAACGTATTTAAAAAATAAATAAAATGTTTCTATTAAACTCAAGCGGTAGAAAGCTACACTGCTAACCTGAAAGTCTCGAGTTCAAGTCAGTAGAACGTCCCATAGTCCACCCAGCTCTGATGAGTACCTAACTCACGTAAAGACTCACGTTAGGGAAACAAAGGCTGCCAGGCAAAGTGCTGACCACGCTATCCCTTCCTATGCCGAGGTCTTTGAAACAGATGAACTCTGCTTCTTCTGCCCCATGTGTCTTGGGCACTAGCGGGAAATGTTGATTTTTAATCTAAAAAAAAAAACGCAACTAAAATTTATGTCCGTATGTCTGTCTGTGTGTGTGTGTGTGTGTGTCTGTGAACACGATAACTTAAGAACCGTTACAGCTAGTTTGATAAAATGTCATATATTATCTCAAATTTGTAGTTCAGTATAAACTTTTCAGCGATTTCCGATAACCGGAAGTGGAACTTACTCTACTTTTGGTTTTTCAAAAACCTATTACTTCAGTACTGTTTTAGATAGATAAATGAAATTTCACATGTAAGTAAATGATCTAATGCTCTGAATGCTGTCAAATTTTGAGTAATTTCCGTTGACCGGAAGTAGTACTTTACTCTATTTCCGATTTCTCAAAAAAAGCATATGAATTTATAAAATATTAATAATATTCCGCACTATTATACACATTTTTTGCCGTTCACATGGTGCGCAATTCTTTTTTCTACGAGATTCTATTCTATTGTTAAATAATTAAAAATTGATTAAAAATCAGGTGTATATCCCGAGTAACATTCCCCTTGGTGTTTATAAGAATATTCGAGAAATTTTAGGGGAGATCACTCCCTCTTTTTTACTTTCTCGTATATACGAAGTATAGAGAAAGTCTTGTAATCGTGCAAAAAAAAAAAATCGAGATTTTTGTAAATCTCGACGTTTTACATCTCACTGATACGGAAAAACATAATTTTGCAATCTTGTCCGTATGTCTGTGTGTCTGTGTGTGTGTCTGTGTGTGTGTGTGTCCGTGTGTAAACACGATAACTTGAGTACCGTTACAGCTAGATTGATGAAATTTCATATACAAGTATTTTATCAAAATCGTAGATCCGTATCAACTTTTGAGCGATTTCGGATAACCGGAAGTGGTACTTTTTCTACTTTGAATTTTTCAAAAGCCTATAACTTGAGTACTATTTCAGATAGATAAATGAAATTTCACATGTAAGTAAAAGATCTAATTCTCTACCTTCTGTTAAATTTTGAGTAATTTCCGTTGACTGGAAGTAGTAATTTACGCTACTTCCGATTTCTCAAAAAACTAATGTAAATTTTTAAAGTACTAATAATATTGCGCACTATTATACGCGTTTTTATTCGGCGTTTGCTTGGTGCGCAATGTTTTTTTTTATGAGATTCTATTCTATTTTTAAAAGTTTAAGTATTTAAAATGGATTAAAAATCATAACTATATCCCCAGTTACCATCCCCTGTTGTTTTATATAAGAATATTCGAGAAAGTTTAGGGGAGATCACTACCGGTTTATTAAAATACAAAATAATCTAATTTTTTTTCATATTTAAACTGTAGAGTTTTGCGCACTAACAAGCAGTGCAATTACGCCTACCATTGAGCACCAAGGCTAACTCTTCATGGTTTGGAAGTGACGCATATTTAGATCTGCATGCTTTGGCTTTGTTGGTTTACTTGTTTTAGTGTGCTTTTCATCTAGATTAACAGCACTGTTTCATTCCTATTTAGACTTTTTATTTTAAATTAGTTTGTGATGTAGCTGTGGATAAGAGGAAGAAAAATTGTGAGTTGACATTGGATTTGGGACCCGACTTGATCAATCGTGAGTAGATTAGTCACCATCAGGGAATAAATTCGGTAATCTGTCGTTTTGGGTACGTAAAATCGCCCGCGACTTGTAATGTGAAAAACAGGTGACTCCTTTATTTTAAAAATTATTTCACATTTTGAGGAGGATTTGTTTTTTTTAAATACAAAAATGTCTGTTTTTCAGTCTTTTTCTGCTGTATTGCCAAAACCTCTATACACATGGCTAGAAGCGGTGAATCATTATAATCTGTTAGAAGTGTCTTGTACCTCTAGCTAACACGAGATATAGCCGAAAGTATTTTGTCTTCTTCTTCTTCGTCCTCAACTTTAATATTGCAGTGGATTTCCTCCAAAACAATTTGCTATTATGTATCGCCATATGGTCGCCATATGGTCAGCCTGCTTTTCTTTCTAGGTTTACTTCCTTTGTCCAGCAAAGAAAATATGCAAAGTAGTTCCTGTAGCTGCATGATTTTGGAGTTTTCTCTCCTACAAGGATTTCTGTCCCAAGCTAGCGTGCAACATTTGCCCTGGATTCCAAACTAGACTTTTTTTGGATTAGCAATCAAGGATAACCTAAAAAATAATAACTTTTTTTTAGATATTCAATTTGTACGTTAACTTATAAAGCGTTTTTTATTTATTTTTGTCTGTTTGATTACATGGAATTGGAATAGTTTGCCTTAATTAGGAATTCTGGTTTGATTGCAACTAATTATTGTATTATACTGTGACTTGAGGTTCGGTTGTTTTTTTCAATGCATACAGGATTTTGTCTGGTTCTAGAATTTTCTAAGAATGTGGGCCACTCATTGGTGGGAGGCGTGGTTATTGGTCATTGTGCTGATAGCTTCCGGTGTGTCAAAAGTTCAAGGTAACGGCAGACTGATGGAACCACCCTCGAGAGCCTCGATGTGGAGGGTGGGGTTTAACACCCCACCTGACTTCAATGACCACGCCCTATCTTGTGGTGGCTTGAAGGTGAGTTTTAAATGCAACTAGTGTCAGTTTGCTTCTTCAGGTTATTTCCACTACCCATATCCTTTTATTTGTTGGCGTAATGCTAAGGGGTCGTCTATACATGACGTCACAACAACAATCGTATTTTTACTGTTCATCTGGGACCAGTTTTTCTTTCAAAATTGTTTTCTCCGGGAGGGGTGGGGGTGGAGACTTGAAACCTTTGGGTGGCACACTAATTTCCGTGAGCTGGGAGTATGTATTTTCTATATACATTTTTTTTCTATTTCGTCCGTGGACACTGTGTTTGTTTACTGTTGAAATATCGTAGACACTGTGTTTATTTACTGTTGAAATATCGTGGACACTGTTTGTTTACTGTTGAAATATCGTGGTCACTGTGTTTGTTTACTGCTGAAATATCGTGGACACTGTGTTTGTTTACTGTTGAAATATCGTGGTCACTGTGTTTGTTTACTGCTGAAATATCGTGGACACTGTGTTTGTTTACTGTTGAAATATCGTGGACACTGTGTTTATTTACTGCTGAAATATCGTGGGCACTGTGTTTGTTTACTGTTGAAATATCGTGGACACTGTGTTTGTTTACTGCTGAAATATCGTGGACACTGTGTTTGTTTACTGCTGAAATATCGTGGACACTGTGTTTATTTACTGTTGAAATATCGTGGTCACTGTGTTTGTTTACTGCTGAAATATCGTGGACACTGTGTTTGTTTACTGCTGAAATATCGTGGACACTGTGTTTATTTACTGTTGAAATATCGTGGTCACTGTGTTTGTTTACTGCTGAAATATCGTGGACACTGTGTTTGTTTACTGCTGACATATCGTAGACACTGTGTTTGTTTACTGTTAAAATATCGTGGACACTGTGTTTGTTTACTGTTAAAATATCGTGGACACTGTGTTTATTTACTGTTGAAATATCGTGGTCACTGTGTTTGTTTACTGCTGAAATATCGTGGACACTGTGTTTGTTTACTGCTGACATATCGTAGACACTGTGTTTGTTTACTGTTGAAATATCGTAGACACTGTTTATTTACTGCTGAAATATCGTGGGCACTGTGTTTGTTTACTGTTAAAATATCGTGGACACTGTGTTTGTTTACTGTTAAAATATCGTGGACACTGTGTTTGTTTACTGTTAAAATATCGTAGACACTGTGTTTGTTTACTGCTGAAATATCGTAGACACTGTGTTTGTTTACTGTTAAAATATCGTGGACACTGTGTTTGTTTACTGTTAAAATATCGTGGACACTGTGTTTGTTTACTGTTGAGTATACGCTGACGTCACGGATTTCAGGTTCAGCATGAAGAGAATGGCGGCAAGTGCGGGGTTTGTGGCGACCCCTGGCAGGGCCCCAAGGAGCACGAGCCGGGCGGGAAGTACGCGACGGGCGCCATCAGCAGACGATACAGTACTAGCGAAACAATCCGGGCCGTGGTCCAGCTGACAACCAACTACAACGGCTGGTTCGAGTTCCGCCTCTGTCCTTCAGACGATCCCCTGGACCAAAAGACCCAAGAATGCCTGGACCAATACTTGCTCAATGACACCAACGGCCGGAGCAGGTTCCCCGTGCCGAGCTCTCCTCACATGAAGATCAACAACATCCAGCACAATCTCGTCATCCCCCAGGGTGTCTTCTGCAAAGCGTGCCTGCTTCAGTGGAAATACAACACGGCGCAAAACATGGGGACTCCCGACGACGGAAAACAGGAGGAGTACTACGGCTGTGCGGACATCGCCATAGGATACGATGACATAGAGATTGGCGTCACCCAGAAGCCGCAGGAAGAAGAAATCGCCTCGACTGCCCGCCCCCCGGCCGAGAGTTGGAACATGGGGATTGAGCATTTCAATGCGACCGTCAAAAGATGTCAATGTGTGTGCACAACTAAACGTCTATTCCTATCTCGGTCTGGGGGTCCGCGCCTGGTAACTGTTGCTGCTTTGGTAGCTCTGCATTTTCTCTTCGCCTGTGTGTGGCTGGAATGTAATCTTTGATTTTATTAAATGAATGTGTATCTTATGTAAAGTATCCAGGACTTAATAGAAAAAAAAATATTACTGCTCATTTAGCAAAATTAGAAACGCGTTTACTTGACATCTAGTCAGGTAATTTGTACTGGTATGGCACAATATTCCTACTTAATCCGGCTAACTATTTTTAAAATTCCTACTTTATCCAATGATCCACGTGTGAAATTTATGTAAATGAAATACAAGCAACACCTGCTCTTTTGTAAATAATTGTTTTAATACATGCTATAGCAAAGCATACATATTAATACATATGACAGCTTGTACAGTATAACCAAGAAAAAAAACCAGCCATGAAAAGAATTCTGAGCCTCCAGTTCCTAATCAACTCTTAAATTTCCAGTTTTATAAGAGCATTATTCTTAAAATAATATATTTAACAATATTTACCTCATGTGGCCTATACATTTTGAATCTTTACTGTTTTGTTACTACAGAATAAAATAAAATGTTGACTTGAAGTGGTGTATTAGTTTTAGAAGTCATATTCGTTTTTTTTTCTTCCCTTATTTATTTTTTAGACTTTAGCAATCTTTTGGCAAAAAACAACAACTACAGAACAATTTTTATATCCTACCTCCAGATTTTCAAAAAAAAAGGCCTTTTTTACATACAATTTTTAAATCTTAAATTATTTCCATGAGTCAGTCATCAGTCAGTCAGCCAAGAGTCAGTATTCTGACAACTATGGGTCAAATGTTAGTCATGGACAAGGATTGCAAGAACTTAATCATAACAATTACCTTATCAACAGGTATTCTTTAAAGCATAATACAGGAATTATATTTGGAAAATGAAACAAGTATGTTAGAATACAAGAAGGATACACTTCTTTGCCACACCATGCAATTAATAAAAACCTGGATTAGACAGCTTTCTTCTAGGTTAAATGGATGTGTTCAATCATTTGATCAAGTAATCAAATACAATCTTTTTAACCAATCATTCATTGTTTATTTATTGCATTCAAGGAATAATTGTAAGGAATCTTTAAAAGACTTAATCTCTTATTTTAAAATTATTTGTAGCCTGATAAAATGTTTGCGGCCAGCTTAGATACCATCTTACGAACAACAGGTGTTCCCTTAACTACAGCTGCTAACCTCAAATGGAGCCAAATGTCTAGTCTTGATACAAGAAACTGTAGACTGAATGAGTATTCAACACTTTTGGCACTCAAAAAACTACAGCAGAAGTAAAAAAAATTGATTACTTATTAGTTAATTAAGATTGTGTTAAAAAAATTTTAACATTAAAATAAAGTTAACATGTGTCAAGGATCTTTTTAGACTTGTCAGCATGAATTTTTTAAAGTTCAAAATAACACAAAAATGTATAACACGTCATGTATGCTTTTTATTGTCATCTCTATGATAAGTACAGTATAGAAATAGGACTGAAAAAATAGCTGTCTAAATGCATATCACCATTATCCTAGTCATAAAACAAGAACTTAATAATGGGATGGTGTAATGCCATGAAATTGATTTTTTAAAATGGGATTATATAATGCCACGAATGAAAATTTTGAATGTGGGATTTTTTAATGCCATGAATGAAAAACCAATAACTTTGATCAAATGGAAAAATTAAAAGGTGGGAAATTCCCAAACACAAATGGTTAATGCCCAATAAAGCACTTTAGACCTTACCAAATCAACTTGCTCCAAGGATTAACCAAACATGTTTTGTCAACAAATAATTTGCATCAACAAAACTTATTTTTAACAAGAGTTATTTAAAAATATTTTAACCTTTTTTATCTAACTTTACATTCATAAGCTTAAAATATACATTAACAAAATAAACTATTGTTGTGTTCAATACAATAACCCTATGTTTTACAATACAATCAATGCTAGACAAAAGATCGAATCAAAACAAAAATATTTGGTTGAGATAAAAAATATTTAACAGTAGGCCTAATTCATAAACAAAAACTTAAACACATTAACACCACACACTGTTGACAATCAAGCATTTCATAAAATTAACTTCAAAGTACAATTCAATGCTGAATCATGTGTAATATAGAATTATGGCACATCTAGTCTTGGGTTAGATAAGTGTCTATGTAAGGCAGTGATCACCAGTCCCAGCCAACACCAATGTTCTGGTGTTAAAAAGAAATCAGAAGAGTTCCAGTCCGTTCAGCTCGACAACACTTCCACCACTGGAAGAGGGGGTGAAGATAGGTGGTGAACATAAGCGCCAGTAGAAACACATTCACCTGGTCAATGGATACAAAAACACTTCAATTACTCAAATTTCTTAAAAATATTTGATTAATCCAAATAAGTTGTAAAAGATTCTTCCCTATTTCCCTTTAGCAGAATCATATACCACTGATAAAAAGTTGAAGCATATCGTTATGGGTAGGCTTTGTAGTTGTTTAACTAACAACATGGTGATGTTAGCTATACAACTGTCATCTAAGTAATCTATAAGTACTAGTTTAAAGAACTTTTTAAAAAATTACCGAATAAAATCCATGAGACTCAGCTATAATAAAGAAGACATATTGTAAGAAGCTTACAACTCCTCCCACTATGATTAAAAAACCATACATGATGCCAAAATATTCACTTGGAAATCTGAAATGTGATTTTTTTTAAAACTTTATTTTTATTTACACATATTAAACAAAGAAAAAAAATGGGTATGTCCACATAAACAGGAAATCATTAATAAACAGCAAATCACAATTTGCCAAAATTAGACAATTAGACAAAAAAAATTTTTTTTACTGAAAAAAATTAAATTTGTTGTGTTTTAAATTGTTACCAACTCAGACTAAGCTTACTTTGGTAACACTTCTGAGTTTAGTATTTTAAAACAAGTTTTAACTATATGTAGTGCACTAGATAGAAAGATAATACAACATAAACACAACTAAATAGACACCCTAAATGGTGCACAGATAAGCAGTTAAAAAACCAAAACTACAGCTTACATGGCACTAATGTACCCAGCTCCAACTGTGTACATGAACGACCTGAAGAAGAGCAGGAAGACAAAGACAGCATACAGGACAGTTGGCTCTTCTATCAACATCAGCACTGACATGACAATACACAGCGTTGTGCACAGTGCTAGGGGGATCACGGAGGGCATCAACTTTTTCCTTAAAGCTGACTTGCTGTCTGGGTGATGATAAATTATTAGATATCTTCATTTCAATTTATGCAAACAAAATTGTTAGAAAAGATTTAGATATAACACTTATTTTAAAGACAACCTGTTAAAGGTATTGAGTTTTTTTAGAAGAAAATAAGTAGTTGACTTACTGACAAAGAACTGTTTCTGAATGTCACAGAAAATGCCAGCAAAAGGGGATGTGGCAACACCACACATCAGCACAATAATCAAAACATTGGTGAAGTGACTAACTGCCAAAACAAATACGCATATATGTTTTTATGTAATCTGTATTCACATTGATTACACTAATTTTGCTGATGATTTGTAATAAGGTAAATCAGTTCATTTTAAAAAATATAACTTTTTTAAAGACTTTTCAACAAGAGATAAATGAAGAAAGACATTACACCTCATCCCTCCAACCCACTTCAAAATAGAATTTTTTTCTTCTATTTCTTTCTGAATGTTTTACTGAGCTTGGTCAACAAACATCTTAAAAAAAAATGAAATAATGGCAAGCATTCAAATCCAACATCACTTTTTAAAATGCTAAGTGTGTTAACACTAGATGGAAATCCCCACTCCCCTCCCAGGAATGTGCCACCATTTCTTATAATCCTTTAATTAAGAGTCTACAAAAAGGAAAATGTCAGCAAAAAGCCTAAACATTATAACACTTCTTAAGCATGCCTCGATAGTTTGACAAGTCCAAATGTCACAGACAGTTTGATCGATAAGACCCACCTTGCTCCTCTGATGAGAGAACTGTCTCAAATGTCTTGTTGAGTGATCCCAACAAGAAGTAGAACCGCAGCTGCAGAATGCTCAGCCAGAAAACATGGAAAATGTAAATCATTGATCGCATGCATGCCAACAGACTTGGTTTCTTTTCTTGAACTTCAGTGTCGCTAGCAAAGCCTGCAACAGAATCAAGATCATCAAAGCCAAAGCTTCAAAATGATATTTCCCTACATTTATAGTTTAACTTTTGTGTAAAATTTGTAACAGTGACAAATTTAAGTAAAGTGTAAAGTAAACAAAAATTAGAGCAGGTAAACCAAATTTAACCTTTTAGTTCAACCGCAGCATCCTGGTCACCAGCAATGTCATCAGGCCTTCGGTTGACGGCTTTGACGGGTTGCTTGATAAAATCTTTAGGCAGGAAGAGGAATGTGCTTACCAGTGTCACTAGATTGGTAACTGCCAGGATAATGTAGGACGTCTTTCTGGAAATGCCATTTTCATGGCCGACCTTAATAACAAAAAAAAACAATCATTAGTTAATACATCATAATATGTAGTTAAAGATACATTATATATATGAAATAATTATCAGAAATTAGAGTAGTTAAAAAACATGTCTGTATTAAGCATGCGGTTTAATAAAATACAAGTAGCGAAGATTTATCTTTGTGTGACTTTTATTAATAAGCATTAAACGTTAATAACCAATTGAGCATTACTAACAATTATTAGAGAGTAAATTAAATAGTCTTGAAAAATTAAGTTTTTTTAACATAGTTCAAATTAACAATAAATGAAACGGTATAGGCAGAATGTTTTATTAAATATGTGAGTATTAATAAAAGCTGTAGGTTATGCATTTTTTTATTTTAAGTAGAAATAACTTTATCAATTAATTTTAACAGACTAGTGGTTTGCTTGGCTGTCCATACAGTTTAAACTGTGTGGTTACTAGGGGTGAAAATTTAATACCATTGAACTAAGCTGCGTAACACTACCAAAAATGTCACACCTATAATGAAACACCCTAACTGCAAAAAAAGTTGCTAACAGTTGGCATTTTTATCAGTACCTTGACGAGTAGCTGAACACCGGAGGAGGCATCAAACCCACCACACAATAACCCAACAATTAACGTCCCCAATTTGGGAAACAAGACAGAAATTTGCATGTTGGACATAAGGAAGGTTATGCCCCCAGCACCAAGCATGGAGAGACCAGGGAATATCAGCCAAGGGACATCTGATACAAAAAAATAAATTACATAAACATCATACAGATGAAGTTAGATTTCGTAATTAAGCTGTTATTTAAAAAATTAGTTTTTAATTTATATTTTCTTTGTAAAAAAACTACTGTAGTATATAATATAGGAAGGTCATCACCCCAGAATAACAAGGTTCTATCAGCTTTATTAGGATGAATTAATTAAAGCCTTGCTTTTCTGTGGACGACATGGTTCAAGTTGCAAATGTTTTTTTTAAATAAGTTTACACAACTTGATTTGAGCTTGATAATGTTTGTTAATATCTATCTTGTGTGTTTTAATTTTTTAATCTATTTATATATGATTAATACAACAATACACAGCCATTAATGTACACAATCCATTGGAAGTTACAAGTAGTGTAGAAGGCAGTTTCCACCCATGGCCACTAGAAGCCATTCTAATCATGACTTAAACTCTACAATAGCTAGCTTAGTTACTAAATCATAACTAATCACTGTTACCATTTGATGTGAATGCTACCAGTAAGGATCCAATAACAAACAAGGCCCTGTAATAAACAAACACATATATTCAAAAGAATTCCAAGTTCATAAGACATTTTATGGAAACATTTTCAGCATCAATATGATATACAACATACATTAGGGATTTTA